>NW_022196911.1:111904375-111926082 GCF_008632895.1 Mastomys coucha
GAGAGAGGGAGGGAGGGAAGGAGGGAGAGAGAGAGAGGGAGGGAGGGAGGGAGGGAGAGAGAGGGAGGAGAGAGAGAGAGGAGAGACAGAGAGAGATATTCTGGTCCTGCTCCTGCTTTCCAGCAGGGGGAGCTCCAGAGAGGAGCCACAAAAAAAATTCTGCAGGAGACCTCGGTTTCTGTGTGTGTGTGTGTGAGCCCCAGAGAGGACCCATAAAAAGGATCCTGCAGGAGACCTCGGTTCCTCTGTGTGTGTGTGTGTGTGTGTCCTTTCAGGCTTTCTGGTTTGGGGGTGAACTGTGCCTAAAAGAGAACTCAGACTAGAAGTTCCCTATCGGGTCTCCTACCTCCAAGTCCGGGCGCAGGGCTCGGTACTGCTCGTTGGCGAGGAAGCCCCGGCGCTGTTCCAGCGGCACATGCGGGTCCCCGGGAAAGCGGCGGCGGAAACCCTGCAGGAGGCCGGACTCAAAGTCAGCTAGCACGCCGTCCATGTCCACCAGCACGCGCACTGGCCGCTTCACCGCCATTGCCACGCCCGGGGTCTCCGCGGAGCACCGCAGCAAGCAAGGAAGATGCCAGACACTGAAACAAGCTTCCGGAACCGGATGGGGGTAGGGGCGGGCCCCACTCTGTTCATTTACATAGAGTGGCCAACGAGGTGCCCAGGATGGCATTGCGTCCCTTATGGAGCTGCAGCTCCTATGCAGCATCAGAATTCCTCTCCCATGACCTCTAAGATCCGAAATACTTACATGGCAATGGGGAACCTGCTTCTCATGCAGAATGCAGACTTTGCCTCTCCCATGCTGGTCCAGGCTGGAAGCTGACAGGATCGCGAGTCTCCCAGTTCAAGGGATGAGAAGGACCCCTAAAGACAACTGTGGGCGTGAGCTGGGCTTTCAAGAGACAGGACTCATAAGCCAGACTTGGTTTGAAACGGTAGCATTGTTTTCAATCTGAATCTGAATCTTTTTCCCGTGGAACCGAGGTCTCCTGTAGAATCGAAAGTTTCTATGTCCTTCTAGAAAATGTTAAATGTTCACACACACACACAACCTATACTTGTAGATTTCAGAGTCAATGGCGACATCACATCAATTTTCCAACTATAAATGCAGATTTGAGTGAGTGAGCCCTCTTGCTGGCTAGTCTTTCTTATCTAACGACTTTTCTTTTTCTGACTCTGGGTTTCGCCACATAGCCCTGGCTGCTCTGAAACTGAGTGTGTGAATCAGGCTGGCTTCAAACTTCCACAGGTTTGCCTGCTGTGCCTTCCATATGCTGTGTTTAAACGTGGGAGCCGCTACACCCCAATATGACATGACTTCTAAACCATGGCAGAAGTATGTCAACATGGAGCCCGCCATCTCACTTAAAGAAAAGCCAGTTTGGGCTGGAGAGATGGCTCAGCAGTTAAGAGCACAGACTGCTCTTCCAAAGGTCACGAGTTCAAATCCCAGCAACCACATGATGGCTCACAACCATCTGTAATGAGATCTGATGCCTTCTTCTGGTGTGTCTGAAGACAGCTACAGTGTACTCACATATAATAAATATTATCTAAAAAACAATAACAACAAAGGAGCCGAGTATGGTGGCCCACATCTTTAATGCTCACACTCAGGAGGCAGAGGCAGGCAGACCTCTGAGTTCCAAGACAGCCAGAGCTACATAGTGAACACCCTATCTTAAAAATAAACAAATTTTAAAAGTGCAAAAAGGCAAACAAAACCATTAAAACAAACAATAACAACCACAACATACCCTGTTCTTACTTAGGGACTGAATTTTTCACTAAGCCAAGCCAATTTTCACTGAGTTAAAAGGTTCATCTTTTAACCCATCAAAAGGGCTTTCTCTCCTGCCCTTTCAGTAACTTTTATTTAAAAACATTTTGAGAATCCCATACATATATACAATTTACCTATTTACCCCAGACTTCCCAAAACATCTCCTGGATGAACCCCCCCCCCTTTATTTTTCTCACAAGAGGGTTTTATGCACCTGGGTTTGCCTCAAATTCACCACCTACCTGGGCTAGGCACTAACTCCAGACGCTGCTGCCCCAACCTCAAGGGTTAGGAATGAAATGCATGCACCACTGCACCCCACATTTTAAAAATATTTTATCTTCTAAGTATTTTACCTACATGTATATATGTGCACCAATGCGAGCATGCAGAGGCCAGCAAGCGTCAAGGCCATGGAGCTAGAATTAGAGAGCTGCTAAGTGGATGCTGAGAACTGAACCTGGGTCTTCTGTGAGAGTGAATGTTCTTGTTTCCAGACAGGGCGTCTCTGTATAGCACTGGCTGTCCTGGATCTCCCTTCGTAGACCAGGCTAGCCTCAAACTCACAAGAGATCCACTTGCCTTTGCTTCCTGAATGCTGGGATTAAATGTGTGCTACCACTGTCAGGCTCAGCAAATGTTCTTAAGCATTAAGCAAGCAATCCTCCAAGCATTACTACCCCACTTAAAAAATGGTTGAAGATGTGACTTTACAGATTTTCCAACTTGGAGTGTTAAAGCCCCTCCTGCAAATGTTTCCAGACAGCCCCCTAAAATCTGCTCCAATAATGCTGAGGCTAGCTGAACCTCCACTCCCTCAAACACTGCCCACCAGGTGCTTATCTCTAAAATAAAAGGTAAGGCCAACTATCAAGTTAAAACACCAACTAGGGAACTTTCTTCCCAGGAGCCCCACCCTTGCTAAGAGGCAGAGAAAGATAGGTACAGGTTTACTCCCTGTG
This sequence comes from Mastomys coucha, assembly GCF_008632895.1. Classification (NCBI taxonomy): domain Eukaryota; kingdom Metazoa; phylum Chordata; class Mammalia; order Rodentia; family Muridae; genus Mastomys; species Mastomys coucha. Next base: position 111,907,127 of record NW_022196911.1, read on the forward strand.
AGATTCATAGTAGAAAATCAGGCCTTTAAAAGCCATGGGCCTATTCAGGAAGGTAGCCTGTTGCAGTTCGCAGAAATGATAGTAGGCGACAGCTGTCAAACATGTAAAATGTTCTAGAACCTAGTTATGCTTAAAAAAAGATTTATATTTTATTTATATGAGTACACTGTAGCTGTCTTCAGACACACCAGAAGAGGGGATCAGATCCCATTACAGATGGTTGTGAGCCACCATGTGGTTGCTGGGAATTGAACTTGGGCCCTCTGGAAGAGTAGTCAAGGCTCTTAACCATTGAGCCATCTCTTAACCATTGAGCCATCTCTCCAGTCCCTACTTATGCTTTTTTTTTTAAAGATTTATTTTATTTATTTTGTGTTTATGAGTACACTGTAGCTGTACAGATGGCCGTGAGCCATCCATCATGTGTGTTGCTGCTGAGAATTGAACTCAGGACCTCTGCAGGCTCCGCTCGCTCTAGCCCCTCTCCCTCTGCCCAGCTTGCTCCGGCGTAATACACTGTATGTTGTCTTCAGACACACCAGAAGAGGGCATCCAATCTCATTACGGGTGGTTGTGAGCCACCATGTGGTTGCTGGGATCCGAACTCAGGACCTACGGAAGAGCAGTCAGTGCTCTTAACCGCTGAGCCATCTCGCCAGCCCTACTTATGCTGTTTTAAAAAGATTTATTTTAGCAGGGCGGTGGTGCTGCACGCCTTTAATCCCAGCACTTGGGAGGCAGAGGCATGCGGATTTCTGAGTTCGAGGTCAGCCTAGTCTACAGAGTGAGTTCTAGGACAGCCAGGGCTACACAGAGAAACCCTGTCTCGAAAAACACAAAACAAAAAAGATTTATTTTATGTATATGAGTACAGTGTCCATCTCTTCAGCAACACCAGAAGAGGACATCAGATCCCATTACAGGATGGTTGTGAGCAACCATGTGGTTGCTGGGAACTGAACTCAAGAGTCTCTGGAAGAACATCTAGCACTCTGGAATGCAACTCTACTGGTGCAGGCAACCGTCAGAAACCCTCACCCGGTCCCATCTCCAGCACCACATAAAGGGCGTGGTGCATACCTAAAGTGCAGCACTTGAAAATGGAGTCAGGTTCCGAGGGCAGCTTCAGCCACAAAGGGGACACTCTGTCTCTGTCTCTGTCACACACACACACACACACACACACACACACACCCTCTACCTTAAAAATAATAAGACAAAACACAGTGCTTCAAAAGGTTGGCATTGTTTACTTTGAGCAACAGTCCAGGACTAAGAAGTACAAGTGTCACATGAGGTTTTCTTCATGGTCAAGCACCAGCAGCATGCACACGCCCAGTTCTTCCGCTAGGAGGTCCCTGTGGGGCCTGCACCTACAGCCCCACTCTGAGATGGCCGTCCTTGTGTGCTTCACCTTGCAATTCCAGGGAGCTTGCTTGTATACCTGAAGCCATCCTCTGCGCTGGGTGGCTCTGCCCAGCAGCCGGCCAGTCACAGTGGCCACCGGCATCCTCAGGGTGTGAAAGGCAGCGGGACGTGGAGTGCAGCTGCTTTGATCACTCCATATGGCACAGGAAGGTGCACTTAGCAAAGGGCACTGATGGTGGGGCAACAGCAAGGAGAGCAGGGTGGTGCCCACCCTGTGGACAGCTGGGAGCAGGGGCTGCAGGGCAGTGCCTGTGGCTGCTGTCTGTCACATGAAGCCAAGGACAGCATCAAAAACCCTGGTACATCAGAGTCTCTACACATCAGGAACCAGATCATGTGTTCTTAAAAAGTCTACTACTCCAGTCTACTACTAGAAAACACTCATGCCATGGCCCGCCCACGGACCCAGGAGTCAGACAGACAGAAGAAAAAGGAAGAGAGAAAGCAGGGGAAAAAAGACAGCAGTACATAAAGTGCTTCTCTTTTAATGAAACAAATCCGAAAGATGTACAGTCAGGCTCACGTTGTGCAGTTCACAAGCATGGAAAAAACAAACAAACAGAAGGACAGAGTTCCAACACAAGAAGCTAACCCAAGACCAGGCTGGACTTGCCGCCAGGGGGGTTTCTCCTGGATGGCACTGGGGCCGGAGCCACTGGGCTGGGCACAGGAGCAGCGGGCACTGGCTTCTCTTCCATCTGGGCCAGGTTGGCTTGGAAGTCTGTGTCCACATTTTCTAGGAAAACAAAGTTTCAAAATGGTTCAAACAAGTAGAAAAAAAGATATCAAAAGTCACCAATGGAACCTGTCAGTATGTTACCTACTGATTTTGTGTATCTATGTGGTTTTCAAATTTACACAAATAGGCCAGGCATGGTAATACAGGCCTTTAACTCCATGTGGTAGAGGCAGGAGAATCAGGAGTGCAAGGTCATACTTTGCTATATAGAATGTTTGAGGTCAGCCAGGGTTACAGGCTGACACCTTTTCTTAAAACAAACAATAAATAAAATATATGAACAGACTGTGTGTCTGCACTCCTTTATATATGTATGTGGAGGCCAGAGCATGCTATGTTGTCTGTACCAACACTTTTAACTGTAATCTTTCGGATGGATCCTTCCACAGCACTGGGTTACAGGAGGATGTGGCCCTGCTCAGATTTAATGGTTGATGGGTCAACCCAGACCCAGGAGCTGGCACATCTCAGCATGCCATCTGCCCAGCACTAAGAGCTTTGAACTTGTGACCTTCCTAATATCCCCTAGATGGTGGGGGTTTTAGGACCAGGCCCCATACTGACAACTCCATTTATGAATCTTGAATTCTATAGCCATGGAATGACATAACTATTCACCTACATGTAAAATCCAGCTTGCCAGAATTTTTCCCCTAAAAAGAGAAAGAAAAGATCCCAAGTATAGCCAGGCAGTGGCGGCGCACGCCTTTAATCCCTGCACTTGGGAGGCAGAGGCAGGAGGATTTCTGAGTTTGAGGCCAGCCTGGTCTACAGAGTGAGGTCCAGGCCAGCCAGGGCTACACAGAGAAACCCTGTCTTGAAAAACCAAAAAAAGATCCCAAGTATCGGGCTTGATTCCATTCTCTGAGAAACAGGCTCAGATGTATAGCACCTGTTTCTGTTTGGTTTTGTTTGTTTGTTTGTTTGTTTTGGGGTTCTTTTTGGGGGGTTTTGAGACAGTGTTTCTCTGTGTAGCCCTGGCTGTCCTGGAACTCACTCTGTAGACCAGGCTGGCCTCGTATGTTTGTTTTTGAGACATGGGTCTCACTATGTAGCTCTGGCTGTCCTGGAACCCACTATATGATGCATGTCTTTAATCCCAGCACTCAGCAGACAGAGGTGGGTGGCTCTCTGTAGGCCACCTGCTCTATACCAAGTTCCAGAAGAGCCAAGGATACATACAGAAACCATGTCTCAAAAAAACAAACTAGCCAGCCTGGTCTACAGAGTGAGTTCCAGGATAGCCAGGGCTACACAGAAAAACCCTGTCTCAAAAAACAAAACAAAACAAAACACAAAAACAAAAAATACTAAATAAAATTTACTTCCAGCAACTCTCCGGCAAGTCCTTTTCATAGACTATCATTCCCACCATTTATACTTGCCTTGTGCCATCAATGAACATGTTTAATTTTTCACAATAGATAAAGCCAAAAACCAAAAAGAATGCAAAAGCAATTCTACAAAGTAAACATTACACAGGCAGTGGCAGGGGCCCAGTGTGCTGTTAGGTCACGGTGGTGAATGTGATGAGCCACACTGGCACACACAAGTGTGACATGGGAAGTGAGAGCAGATACTGTTCAAGGCCAGCCTGGGTTACCATAAGACCTTGCCTCAGAAATAAAGTATAAACAACTAGGCAATAGTGCTGTACACAGCGCTTGAGAAGAAGAGGCAGGCAGATCTCTGAATCTGAGGCCAGCCTGGTCTACAGAGTGAGTTCAAGGACAGCCAGGGCTACAGAGAAACCCTGTCTCAAAAAAACCAAAAGAAGAAAAAGAAAAAAAAGTCAGAGAGTTATATGTAGCCAGGTGTGGCTGTACACACTTGAGACAGCCACATCTGAAGCCAATCCAAATTGATCCAATCCCAAAATTATAAAAAAAGGAAGCATGGGAGCTGGAGAGAGGGCTCCATTTAAAAACACCGGCTATTCTTACAGCTCACTTCAGAGGAGCCCCACACAGCTGCTCACAACCATCTCTTACTCCAGTCCCAATGTATCAGGCCTCCTTGGACTACAAGTACACACATGGTACACAGCCATGCATGTGGATAAAACACCCATATACATAAAATAATTGATTTAAAAAATTAAAAGTAGAGCTGGGCGGCGGTGGCACACACCTTTAATCCCAGCACTTGGGAGGCAGAGGCAGGAGGATTTCTGAGTTCGAGGTCAGCCTGGTCAACAGAGTGAGTTCCAGGACAGCCAGGGCTACACAGAGAATCCCTGTCTCAACCCCCCCACCTCACCCTCCCAAAAAATCAATAAATCAAACAAACACCTGCTGACTTGGCCCAAGATGAGGAGACACACATATATTTTTTAAATAAGTAGAATGTTAACTCAGACCTAACAGGATTATAAAAACAGCAATCAGTGCTAAAATATACTCACCATGTATATCACCTTCCCCCTGGAAAAGAAAATTTCAGAATTAGTTCCCGTCTTAATTCTGTAATACATAAAATGATCATAGTTCAAGAGAAGCTAACCCAGTTGAAATTAACTGTGAAATCCCATTTGGGGCTGCATGGTGGTGGTGCACACCTTTAATCCCAGCACTTGGGAGGCAGAGGAAAAGAATCCCTAAGTTCAAGCCTGGTCTACAGAGTGAGTTCTAAGACAGCCAGAGCTACACAGAGAAACCCAAAAATCAAACACAAAAATCGAAAAAGAAATTCTATTTTGGCAAGGGCAGGGTCTAGCTACAAGCTGGATGTAATCTGGGGCCACACTGTCCAGCTGTCCAGCACAATAACTGTTACCAAAGCCAGTGACACAGACAGGCAGCCAGCCCACCACAGCCACACACACCCTGAACCAGAGGATCTTTACTCAAAAAGGGAATGGTGAGCCTTGGCTTCCCTTTTCCCCTCCTCCCTAGGCAGCTGACCACTCCACAGCTGCCGCAGAGCCTCTCTACACCTAGGATATGCCTCAGGCTATTCTGAGGTACCAGTCAGGAAGACCTCCCAGGAAAGCCAGACACGCCCAGGGGACTCAGTGGCAGCTTTCTGCAGGCACATCCTACTGTGACATCAGTGCTGCCAAGTGACATGTTTAACACATTCAGACAACTGGCATAACTCTTCAACTCCAATACATGAGGTTCAGGGGAAGGTGAGGGATCAGAAGCCGCTGAAGGGTTTAAGACTAACCTGACTAAAGAGATGTCTGATCAGGTGACGTTAACTCATGCATCTGACTTTCTGTCCTCCCTAAGGCCTCCCCTACCCCCCCTTTTTGGATGGGGGTCTCATGGATCAACTCCCTGTGTAGCTGATCTTGTTGCCACCAGCTCCCAAGTGCTGGGATTATAGGTTGGAGCCACCATCCTGGTCTCATGTAGCAATGCTGGGGGAGACCCAGGTCTTCTGGTGAGCTGGGAAACATCAGTCCAGGTCTGCCTTCAGCGGACTTGCCTGGCTTTGTCTCACTTTACACTTTTTTTTTTTTTTTTTTTTTTTTACAATTTTCATCACCAAGACTGCTCAGCACGTTCTTTTTTCTTTCTTATTTTTTGTTGTTGTTGTTTTCTATATAGAGACAGGGTTTCTCTATATAGATAGCCCTGGCTGTCTTGGATCTCACTCTGTGGACCAGGCTGGCCTCGAACTCCGAAATCCACCTGCTCCCCCGACCCCCTTTTTAAAAGATCTATTTATTTTACGTATGAGTACACTGGCTCTCTTCAGATGCACCAGAAGAGGGCATCAGATCTTATTGCAGACGGTTGTGAGCCATCATGTGGTTGCTGGGAATTGAACTCAGGACCTCTGGAAGAACACTAAGTGTTCTTAACCACTAGGCCATCTCTCCAGTCCCCTCAGCACATTCTCTTAAGGAGAACTGAGCAAGTAAAATGAAAACAGAAAAAACAGTTATTTAAAAAACAAGGAGGCATTTAACCACAGAGCCCTTGGCTACCCCAGGAGTCTGTCTTGTTATCAAACTGACCTTGAGGTCTAAGAAATCTCCAGAGCTTGCTTCAGAAGAGTTACTTCTCTGTGTTCCGGATGACTCCGAATCTTCCCTGCCACCACTAGACTTGGCACCTAGAAACCAATGTATACCACAGTAAGGGGTGATAAGCTGGGCGGATGGCTCAGTGGTCAAGCAACCCTCGGCTGCTCTTCCAGGACCTGACACCCTCAACACAGACAAACATGCAGGCAGAACACAAATATACAAAAAACAAAACAAAACAAAAACAAAAAAAACCCACGGCTGACCCAGGTTCCATTCCTAGCACTCACATGGTACATATATGTAGGCAAAACACTCATACATGTAAAATTAATCACTTAAAAAGAAAGAACAGCAGGGCAGTGGTGGCGCACGCCTTTAATCCCAGCACTTGGGAGGAGAGGCAGGCGGATTTCTGAGTTTGAGGCCAGCCTGGTCTACAGAGTGAGCTCCAGGGCAGCCAGGGCTACACAGAGAAACCCTGTCTCGATTAAAAAAAAAAAAAAGAAAACATTGTATTTCATATCACAAAATGATACTTGAAGCAGGCTGGCTGAAAGCTACTACAGGGCCACTTTGCCTCTGGTCCTTATTCCAGCCTTCATGTAGAGCCCAGAACCTAGGAATTCCCAACCACCTTGCATGAGTCTACCAAGTACTGGATTACAGGCTGTGCCACCACACCCCCAGCCAGTACTGTATTTCTTGCTTGTTTAGGTTCAGCCTTTGCTAATCAGTTCTATATCCTGCTGAATCGGTGACTTTAATAAGGACTGCCTTGTAAAACCAGTACCTGCAGACAGTGTAGTGGTGCACGCCTTTAATCTCTGCACTCGGGGAGCAAAGGCAGGCTGATCAGACTTTGAGGCTGGGCCTGCTGTACAGGGCGAGATCTAGGGCTGCACAGAGAGACCATGTCTTGAAACCAAAAAACAAGCAAGTACCTGCTGACTTGGCCCAAGATGGGGGGTTCTCTTCGGGTGTCCCAAAGATGTTAGAAGCCATCTTGTTCTTCCTCACAGGCTGTTCTGTTGGCTCATCAAAGCCTAATGAAAAGTTGGACCCACCACCCGGAGGCCGCAAAACCCTAGAAACAATGGTAAGACGTTACCTTCAGACCACACGAAAACACCTCTTGGATAGATATGTCCCAATACCGTCACTCCTCTGACCCTTCTCCCCTCCTCCCAGACTGTTGCTATCAAGGAGGGCTTTAATCATCAGCTGTAAACCACTGCTGGTGGGTCACGGTACTAACAGGACTTTACCCTTCTGCATTAATACCATCTACCACACCCAAAAGCTGCATGAGCTGAGAGTCGCCATAGGTAACAGACTCTGTCCTTTTGAGCCAGGGCAAGTGACCGGAGGAGCCTCGTCTCTCTGGACTTACCTAAATATATTTGCAAAGAAGTTTAGAACAACATCAAGTTATTACACCTGTAATCAGAATTTGGGACACTGAGGCAGGACTGCCAGTCCCCATGGACCACAGCATCATAGCCACCCAAAAGAAGAATGTCCATTTTTATTCTTTTTTTTTTTTTTTTGGATTTTCAAGACAGGGTTTCTCTGTATAGCCCTGGCCATCCTGAAACTCACCACCCGGCCATTTTTATTCTCAACTAAATAGGAAAAAAAAAAAAAAAAGAATATAGATACAAAAGCTCCCGAGAACAAGTGATGCTAGCAGACAAAGGGGGATGCCTACTAAGCGTAAAGACCTAAGTTGGATTCCCCAGCACCTACATGGTGGTTCACAACCATCTGTAACTTCAATTCTGGAGGCTCTGGCCTCTGTAGGCACTGTACATACGTATACAGGCAAAGCACTCATATACATGCTAAACTATCTGGGACTGGCCTTTAATCCCAGCATCTGGTAGGCAGAGGATCTTTATGGGTTCAGCACCAGCCCAGTCTAGCCTAGGACTGGACGCATCTGCAGTTTCCAAGTCTATGGCTCAGCACTCATCTAGCAGCTCACAACCATCTGTGACTACAACTGCAAAGAACCGGGTGCTCTCCCCTGCTCTCCCCTGGCCTCCATGGGCACCAGGCAAGTACACAGTGCACAGATGTACATACAATCTTTTTATTTAAGAAATCAACACAACTTGGGAGGCAGAGGCAGGCGGATTTCTGAGTTCGAGGCCAGCCTGGTCTACAGAGTGAGTTCCAGGCAGCCAGGGCTACACAGAGAAACCCTGTCTTGAAAAACCAAAAATAAAATAAAATAAAATAAAAATGAAATCTTAACAAGGTGTGATAGCATATGTGTGCCTTTAATCCCAACACTGGAGGCAGAGGCAGGCAGATCTCAGGAAGCAGAATTCAAGACCAGCCTGGTGTGTGTATGGAGTTGCAATCTAGTCAGGGCTACATAGTAAGACTGTCTCAGAAAAATAAAATGTAAATAAAAACATACTTGGTATGATCTTGCTGAAGAGCCATCAGCACACTACAGAGATGCACCTATGTTCACTGCAGAACTGTTCAGGCGGCCCACCACAGAGCAAGCATGCACCTATGCTCACTGCAGAACTGTTCAGGTGGCCCACCACAGAGCAAGCATGCAAAACAAGCTACACTGAGTTGCCAGGGGGCGGTGACTCATGCTTTTAATCCCATCTCTGAAAAGGCAGAGGCAGGGGACCTCTGAGTTTGAGGCCAGCCTGTTCTACAAAATAAGTTCCAGGACAGCCAGGAACTGTCTGAAAATAAAACAAACTCCATGGCACTTTAGTCAGCCACCCAGAGGTCTGGGGGCGGCGGGGGGTCGGGGGGGGGGGTAGGATTTGCTAGAGAATGGTTGTTAAGTGGAAATCGGCGTATTAAATGAGGTGAGACAGATTCACGATACACGAATACAAATACAGTGTTTGTCCTCATTTTGGACCTTAGATCACAGACACATAAAACTGCATTTTACCACAAGAGCAGAAGGAAGACAGGGAGGAACGGAGACACACTAGAAGCACAAGAGTCTTGTGAGGATCAAGGCACTCAAGGCCATCCTTGGCTACACAGCAAACTCAGACTGAACTCAAGGTCATCCTTGGCTACACAGCAAACTCAGACCAGCCTCGGCCTACATGAGACTGTCCCAAAACCAAAACAGAAAAAAAAATCTGTCCTAATGAAACCCATTAGTATGTACAATAAACACAGGCCAAATCTCTTTGTTAATTTTGACCTGGAGGCTGGAGATGGCTCAGCAGCGAACTTGCTTCTGCTCAGTCTCACATGGTGGATGGTTCCATGACCATTCTTTGGTGTTTCGATTTCTAAAACAGGGCTCTCCTTATAGCCCTATGGTCCTGGAACTCAGTCTTTAGACCAGGGTGGCCTTGAACTTGTACTAAGTTCAAGTGCTAAGATTAAAGGTGTGGGCCACCACTGCCTGGCTTCACAGCCAGTCTTAACCCCTGTCCTGAAGGATCTCCAGAGGCACAGGAATACATGTGGTGTGTGCATATATACAGGCAAGGCACATAAAAATAGATCTAAGAAATGTGTTTAAAGATTTATTTTATTTATTTTATGTGTATGAGTATACTGTAGCTGTACAGATGGCCGGGAGCCATCATGTATATGGCTGCTGGGAAATGAACTCTAGCGTAATTCACTGTAGCTGTCTTCAGATGCACCAGAAGAGGGCAGCAGATCTCATTACAGGTGGTTGTGAGCCACCATGTAGTTGCTGGGATCTGAACTCTGGACTTTTGGAAGAGCAGTCAGAGTGCTCTTACCCACTGAGCCATCTCGCCAGCCCAGAAATGTGTTTAAATTTGAAAGGTTTTTTGTTTTGTTTTGTTTTTTTAAAAAGACACAATTAAGTATAGAGCTCATGCTGCTGCTGCTCCCAGCACTCAGGAAGCTGAGGGAGGGAGGTTTCTTCAGTTCCAGGCCAGCCAAGGCTATACTGAGACTGTCTCAAAATACCAAAAAAATAAAGTGTGCTTCCAAATATTCATTTCTAGCTGTAAAGTCAACAGACAGGTAAAAATGTGCTATGACAAGAATCCGTTGACATTTGCCTTATGGCTTAATTAATGTTTCATAAAAGCCTCGTGTGCTGGAGCCAGGTTTGTAGTCACTCGTTCCTGCTGTGTCTGTTTTGTTCCGGGCCCTGCCTCTCTGGCAGACTCGGGGCTCCTGCCTATAATCCCAACATTTAAGAGGCACAAAGAGAAGGAGGACCAATTCAAGGCCAACTTGGTCTACTCAGACAGTGTAAGAGGGAAGTTAGGTGTGGCTGTGCACACTTGGGATCCCAGCCCTAGGGAAACAAGAAGGCAGCCTGATCTACATGCCAGCCAGGCAGGGTGGGAGAGAGAAGCAAGAGTAAGGAGGCCTCCTAAGGCAAGCCACAGAGCTAGAGAGTAGGAAAGAGATAATAGGACAGAAGACAGTACCACAGTATACAAAAAAAAAAAAAAAGTGCTTGAAGATACTAAAAGAGAAAAACAAGAGTTCAGCCTCCCAGCTGGGCAGTGAGCCAGGCCTGCACGTGCACCCTCAGTACTGGGACACTAAGGCCAGAGAGTCCAAGTCCAGAAAGTCTATACCACCGTGAACAACATAGGAACAGTGTCAACAGCTCTGGCCTTCTGTGTGCCTTGGTTGTGTCTCTGTGGTTCTTGGGACATAGCTCCCTCCCCATGGGAAGCCATAGAAACACTGACAAGGCAGGCACATCTGTCACCACCATGCACACTTGCTGACACTGTGCTGGACTAAAATAAACCGGAGCACTTTTTCTAAACAGCAAAGTTTTTAAAAGTTATTTGTTCTGTGTGAGTGGGTGTTTTCATCTGCATGTGTATCTATACACCAAATGTGTGCCTGGTACTAGTAGAGGCCAAAGATTCCTGGGATTGGAGTTTCAGACAGTTGTGAGTCACCATATAGATATGGAGAATCAAACCGGGGTCCTAAAAAAAGCAGCTAGAGCTCCTAAGGACTGAGCCATCTCTCCTGCCCCCAAGCTCTTTAAAGCTTCAGGTGGTATCCCATCTACCCTAACCCTGGCCACAAAGACTGCATGGGAGTGGAAGACAAACCCTGCAGAGCAGTGTGCACAGTGCGTGCATGCCACCTTTGATCCCAGCACCCGAGAGCTTTGTGAGGCCAGGCCAGCCTGGTCTACATAGTGAGATCTTGTCTCAAAAGAAAAACAAACAAACAAACAAAACCACTGGTAAGAGCATTTGCCTAGCTTGTGTGAGGCCCTGAAAACCAGAAAGAAGACAGGTGGAGGATGCTGTGAGGCCACACCATCTCTAATACCAAGCACTGCCGGGTGAAGCAGGGGGATTACAATTCAAAGTCTGCTTGGGCTTTATATTGAACCAAAAAAAGAGAGGCAGAAAAATTTGTGTTTCCTGACCCACTCTATAGAGTTAAACCACAGGCTCCATTTCCAGAGACAGGGTCATAGGTAGCCCAGGCTAGCTGGGAACTCATGGACTCTCTTGCCACAACCCCTGGCTTGGAATGTGCCTTTTCTGCAAGCACATTACACAGCTTCACCTGCAGCTGTGCACAGAGCAATAATATCTCTGTAAAAACCCAAGAGACAGGTATAGTGGCAGAAGCCTTTAATGCCAACACTCTAATTCCAGGACAGCCAGGGCAACATAGAGAGCCCCTGCCTCAAGAAACAGTGAAAGACAAGTGAGCTCCCGAGGGGCTGAAGCTGTAGGTCCCAGGAGGAGATGCAGCTATGGTGGCCACCAAAGCCCCGCGCTCCTTTCTCTAAAAAGGTACTCTCTATCTAATTATACCCTTCATGATAAACCCATAAATGTAGACGGTTCCCTGAATTTTATGGCAAATTAATTAAACCTAAGGGCAGGTTACAGGAATCCTGCTCTGCAGCCAGTAGGTCAAAGGCACAGGGAGGCGGGGTGGGGGACCTAAAAACCAGGCACTGTAACTCATCCTTGTAATTCCAGAAGGTGGGGTGCTGAGATAGAAGGACTGCTGTTAATTTGAAGCCAGCCTGGACTAAAGTGAACTCAAGGTTACCTACCCTAGGCTAGAAACAAAATCCTGCTTTAAAAAAAAAGTGATTACCGCTATAGTTCAGTTGGTATAACATCTGCCTAGTGGAAGTCTTGGGTTCAATTCCCAGGACTGCATAAACAAGGCATGCAGGACACCCTCAATTGTGTGGGAGGCACTATCTCCAGGTGTCCAAACTCAACTGGATTAGAGAACACTAGCAGGTGCCTACTGTGACACCTATCCATGCTGCATCTGCCACCAGCAAGGCCCCACAGCTCAAGTGACAGATGTTTGCTGTGGTTTGCAACCAAGAAAACACGTGGCTGGGTTTTCCCCCTCAGGCTAGAAAATAAACAAAGTTTAGAACAAAAGGGTTAATAGGGCAAAATGGTAAAAAAATCGATAAAGGTATAAATCTGAACAAACCTCAAATGCACAAAACTCCTCCCCAGCCTCCTGAGTTCTGAGATTGTAAGAAAGAGCCACCATGTAGGTACAGACTTTCTACGGGACACAGCGGGAGCTGCCTAACCTCTCTATGCTTCAGGTCTCTCCTCTATAAAATGAGGGCCCACAGTCGTTCCCATCCATCAGACTGTTATTAATAGGAGCATCACACATATGTATCATCTGGAACATGGCAATCATGTACACAAACTATTATTAAAACCATCCACATATCTCCACCATGCTATCGGGTGTTCCCTCTCTCACTAATGGATTTCAGGTGAATGGCATCCTATTTTTCTGCATTGCTATTAACCAAAAATTTTAAAGACTGCTTCTGGACTGGTTAGATGGGTAAAGCTGCTTGCTACCATGCCTGACAATTCGAGTTGGATCCCAGCAGCCCACAGTGAATGAGAAGAGACTCCTGAAGTTATCCACTGACCTCCATATACATGCCAGAGAAAACACACATGCGTGCACTCACACTTAAGGCCAAGGGAGCAGAAAGATGGCTCAGAGGAGAGGCAGAGGACCTGAGTGTAGCTCCCAACACCCATGACAGGGAGCTCACAGCTCCCTGGAACTTCTGCTCCAGGGGATTCAATGCCCACTTCTGGCTTCCAAGGGCACCCACATAAACATGTACACATTTAAGAATAAACCTTAAAAAAAAGTCGGGTGGTGGTGGCACACACCTTTAATCCCAGCGCTTAAGAGGCAGAGGCAGGCAGATTTCTGAGTTCGAGGCCAGCCTGGTCTACAGAGTGAGTTCCAGGAAAGCCAGGGATATACAGAAAAACCTTGTCTCGAAAAACAAACAAACAAACAAATTAAAAAAAAAAAACTTTACAAAAAAAAGTCTGCTTCTGAGGGAGGCAAGGTAACAGAGACAGGTCACCGAGTTGGCAGAGAACTCACAGTACAGCCTAGGCCAGCCAGAGATTGCCATTCTAGTTTCTCAGACTGGGATTACAGGTGTGTGCCACCAAGCTGGGAGACCAGAGTTAACTTTTTATAGCACCACTTTCTCTCCTGTCTGCACTGGATCCCTTGATAGAAATCCTGGCTCCTCGGCTCCCTCAGGCTGGCTCCTGGTCTCAGTACTCAGACACTGCTCCTCCTCACTGGGCTGTGCACTGCCATTTCTGCCTTTTAAACAAACCAGGCTCCTTCAGCCACCCTCCTCTCCGCTTCCTTCACTAATGCAAGTCATCTCTACTTGGAGCCCTTCCTAGTCTACCTCCTCTGGCTCAAGCATGCTCCACCCTTCCCCTCAGTGCCCCTTAGGATTCAACTGCCTTTTTTTTTTGGTTTTTTGAGACAGGGTTTCTCTGTGTTACCTTGGCTGTCCTAGAACTCACTTTATAGACCAGGCTGGCCTTGAACTCAGAAATCCGCCTGCCTCTGTCTCCCAAGTGCTGGGATTAAAGGCGTGTGCCACCACCACCCAGCTTTCAGCTGATCTCTTAAACCCCACTTCCACAACCCTACCCCTGCATCCTCCATGAGCCCAGGGCACAGCCAGCCCACAGGGAGCACAGGCAGGCTAGTCAGTGCTCCTGCTCCTGGCGAGGGGAGCCACAAGTACTCCTGGATTTTCCCAGTCGTGTAATCCAACACAAACACTGCCCAGCATTTACTGCCTATGAAGCCAGGTGAGGCTGAGGCAGGGTGCTGGGCTTGGGCTCTGCTCGTCAGGAGAGAAGAGCCTGAGAATGGAGACTCCAAGCAGCTGCCCACTGACTGACAGCAGGCCTAAAGTCCTCCAGTCTGGCCGCCTGGAGCAAGTGCTTCAAATCAATCAAACGGGCAATCAAACAATGCCATGTTTGTCTTCAGAGCCAAACACATGGAATTTCTTTTAGGTTTTCTTCTTTTCTAGCCCTGGACTGCCTTCTCCCTAGATTGTGCCATGAGTGACTCACTCAGTAAGATGCAATGCTCAGGCCTTGTTCAGTGCCCTGCACCCGTGCCAGGCAGCTTACAGCCACCTGGAACTCTCCAGGGATTCAACCCCTTCTGGACTCTGCAGGCACCCCTCCAACAGATAATAAAATAAACCAGCTGGGTGGTGGTAGCACACATCTTTAATCCCAGCACTTGGGAGGCAGAGGCAGGTGGATTTTTGATTTTGAGGCAGGCCTGGTCTACAGAATGAGTTCCAAGATAGCCAGGGCTACACAGAGAAACCCTGACTCGAAAAAGCCAAAATAATAATAATAATAATAATAATAATAAATAAAATAACTCTTCTGCAGGAGGGAGAAGGGCTGAAGAAATGGCATGGAGGTTAAGAACACTGCCTGGCTGCTCTTGTAGGACTCAGATCCAATTCCCAGCATAGACATGTGGCTCACAACCATCTACAACTCCAGTTCCAAGGGATCTGATACCTTCTTCTGGCCTCCGTGGGGACCAGGCATACATGTAGTTTCAGGCAAAACACTCATTCATGTAAAATAAAAATGAATATAAAAGATATTTTTTTAAAAAGAAATGAGGGGCACACAAAATGACATCAAACTAGAGAAACAGAGGACTCAGCAGTAAGAACATTTGCAGTTCTCGTAGAGGGGACCCACATCAAGTGGCTCATAACTTCCTGTAACTCCAGAGGGTTGGATGCCTCTGCTCTCACAGGTATCTGCAACTCATGTACACACATACACACTCGGGCATGCATACATATAATACTCTCCAGGCCTGAGCACTAATGTCACAGTACAGGGAAAAAGCAGAGGCCTACAGAAGAAAGACAGTCCAGGGATAGAAAACAGGAAAACCTTACTCCTTCAGTCTCCTACTTGCCTCTGCCTCTGGTGTACTAGGATTTAAGGTGTGGTCACCATAGCCAGCAGACAAATACATGTGTTTGTCTTCAGGGAGGCAGAGGCAAGTAGATCTCATTGAGATTGAAGCCAGCCTGTTCTACGAACTGAGTTCTGAGCCAGCAGCTGAGGCTACACAATGAGATGCTGTCTCAAAAAATAAAAAAAAAAAAATCAAATTAAAACATCTAAAACTATGCCTGCAGGTGTTTTTAATCTCAGCACTCAGGAGACTGAAGGAGGTCACAAGTTGGAGGCTAAACTTTGCTGGATACTAAATCAAGGCCAGTGTAAAGCCACATGGTTGAGATCCTACACTTAAACACACACACACACACACACACACAAACCCCAGCTCTATTCATTATATAGATCAAGATAAATGTGTTCTGGCACATACTTTAAAACAGTGATAATCATACATTAAATTTGCTTGAAGAAGGGTATCACTGCACAGCGGTAGCTGGCCTGGAGCTTGATTGAGGCCACACTCCCACGTCTGCCTCTCTAGTGCTGGTAGAACAGGCTCACACCCCCCCATCCAGGTTCCCAGGTAATTAAGTTGTTTAAATTATTACTAATGGGATAGATACATTCTGTGGTTATTTGGGGGGGGGGAGGGAAGTGGGGAGCTGCTGGGGGGCAGAAACCAGGGTTTCGCCCAGCCTTCGGACAAGCCGTCACATCTCCAGTCCTACAGGTTCTTACTGGGTAGGACTGTTCTAAATTTTTACTTTAAATGACTTGATATACTAGAATCAGACCCAACGTGTCTCTTTGTCCTCCCTCATTTCCCAGAGACGGAGGCTTTCATGGCTAAGTGGAATTAAATGCCCGTGAAATTCTTCAGAACCCTAGTGGACTTGTAAATATGTTTTGGCCAAGAAAATACAAGGGTTAGAGAGCACTAGCAGCCAGCTCTATCTTACAGACCTGCCTAGTCCAACTTTGACTGGTCCTGTGAGAGCAGGTACTACCTCCCCAATGACGTCAGTGTTAGAGAGACCATCTGAAACCGAGCGGTTCCCAAACAAAGGATTTGCTTGCAAGACAAAGTACTTCGGCTGTGGCTTGGACTCTTTCTTTTTGAACCACACAGATAGCAACTGCTTCAAGGTTGCCGAGTTAAGACCCAAAAATGCTATAGCACAGACAACAATTTAAAAAATAACTCCTTTCTTCCAGTGCCAAGTCCCATCACTCCAGCACAGCATTCACCAATGAGGCTGCAGAGCAAGCACATTACTGAGGAAAGGGGAAAGAACTGGAGAATTGGGAGAAACTCCGAGGGCAAGCGATGGCAAAGGTGGCTGGAAACAGTGTGTGTTTGTCTCACATGTCAAACATGCATGCAATGGCCCTGGACTCGGAAATGCTCTACAAAGCCTTGAGCTGAGCTTGACTCCCAAAGGACAAAACCCACATTACACATCATCTTACCAGGAACCAGTGTCAGACCAGGAAAAGTTGGCCTCATCACACAAAACAAAAACCCAGGGCTCAATCTGCCCCTGTGTCCTTTGTAACAAATTACCTCATTTGAAGGATGACAAGAGGAGTGACCCAGTCTCCAAGGTCCACTCTCCAGCTCTGCCCCGCCCTGAAATCGCTGCCCCTTCGGTTCCCTTCCATATCACCAATTCTTTTACTACTTCCCGAAACTGAAAGCAGCCTGTTCCTGCCCCCCCACCAACCCCGGGCTTCCTCATTAGATTACTCGAGGAGGCTGCTTTTTGTTAGCAAGTTGTCAAGCCCCTGTGAGATACTGCTGTTCCACACTGCCTTCTTAGCCCCACAAAATGGCTCCCTTTTGTGCCACTTGGTCGGGACCCCAAGGCTTGGTCACACTCAACTGTGGGTCATCGTCAATGGAAAATAGATGGCCAGAGAACATGGAACCAAGCCTTCGGGAAGAACCAAGAGATGCCTAAAAGCCAACTTAAGGGACGGTGTGCTGAGACGATGTGGATGGACTCCCTCCAAAGAATACAATCACTCCCACCAAGTTAAGTGAGGGGTAGAAAAAGGGTCCCAGTCCAGACACACAGCTCCTCCCCAAAATGCAGTCCACAGGGTGGCAAGCAAGGTCCCAGCTTCCAGGAAGAGATACTACTGGAGAGACAATGGATGACTCCCTAGCCCCGCCCAAGCACAGACAACCTCCTCCTCCAAGAGAAGCCTGCTCTAGGGTGAACTCATTCGGCCAAAGTCAATGGAAGAAGTAAAGAAGGTGACTTGGAAGGACTGAGGTCCGAGGATCTGAGCACCGAAAACCCACTTGAGCAGGCTCACGGCCCCGCGCGCTCGGAGGTGGGCGTGGGGAGGGGGAGGAGACCCGATCTCTCCTTTGTTAGGCGCAGGAAGGCACTTTGGAGAAGAGGACTCCGATCCAGGGCTGGAAGTGGAGGGAGGGGATGACCAGCCCCGCCCTACCAGAGGTGCACCTGCTGCGCAGGCACGGACACCCGGCGAGCCACCACGAGGAAAAGAGCCTGCAGACCAGCCGGATCAGGGCTCAGATCTGCTCGCAGCGCCCAGGGCCGGGGCCAGCACACGCCCGAGCCAGAAGCGGGAGCGCATGGCCCTCATGTGGGACAATGGGCCCAGGACCCAGCGCCCTGCAGGCTCCCTGGGCTCCTGGGAGACCAAGCCCACCATCCTGGACCCAACCAGTGTCGCCGCGGGTGGCTGAAAGACGATCCTCCCGCACACTCTCACCGACTCCAACCTGCCGTTTGGCAAAGGGCCGCCACCCACGGTCCCCCTCAACCATCGCTCCAGGGGGGAAAAAAAAATAGAGTCGCCGATTGGGGCGGGGCCACAAGCCGAGGCAGTCCTGCCGCACAAAGCGGCGCCCACTCGTTACTCCGCCACCCTCCCCCGGGCGCGAGCCCGGTGCTCCCGGCCCGTTACCACCAACGCCCTGCGGTCCCCACTAGCCTTGAAGGCTCGAGCCCTAGCCTGTCGCCTTACCGGGAGCTGTTCCTGCTGTTAGGGTCCACACCCTTGAAAGTGGTGGTAGTGGTCATGGCGCAAAGGGGCGAGGTAGGCTGGCCCTGAAAACGCCGAGGGGGGCTAGGACCAACCGGCGCAGACGACTCCACAAGCTCAACCACCACGGCTCCACGAGCTTCTGCCGCCGCGGGGCTCGCCGGATTCCTCTTTTATAGGGCCGATAGGGCCCGCCCTCCGCATGCCGCCATTGGTCAATTTAAAAAGATATCTTCATTCCTATTGGTTGACTCCAGTGCTAATCATAGTTCGACGTCAGGACGGGCTGCGAGGGCCACGACTCGGCCTAAGCCCCGCCTCCTTCCTGTACAGGGACTGGCCGCTATGGTCTCCCCCTCCTCCACGCCCTCGACAATCTGGTGGTACTTTGAAATGTTCACTGTCTCTTTAAAAAGTTACTTAAGGGCTTGTCGAGGTGGCTCATAAGGAAAATCCTTTGCCGCCCAGCATGACAACCCGAGTTCAATCTCCAGGACCCACAAAGTATAAGAGACCCAACTCTTGAGCCTCT
>NW_022196911.1:111926223-111940579 GCF_008632895.1 Mastomys coucha
ACACACACACACACACACACACACACACACACACACAACCTAGCTACCTAAATTAAAGGCTACCTCAGCAGGATGTGTTGGCGGGGTGTGTTGGCACTTCCCTGCAATGCCTTCTCTTGGGAGAGTGAGGTGGGAGGAGCACTTTGATTTTGAAGCCAGTCTGGTCTATACAATGAGACCCAGTCAAAAAGAAAGGAGGGCGAGAGAGAGGAAGGAAGGAAAGAGAGAGGCGATAAAGTGTTAAGGGCAATTGCCAGTACTGCAGAGGACCTACATTCAGTTCCCAGCACTCACAGGGCAGCTCCAAACTGTAAACTGTAGCTCCAGTTCCGGTGGATCTGACTCCGGCACAGTTCCGAGCAGGCACACACATATACACAAAATAAACCTTTTCCCTAGCAATGTGGTACATGCCTTTAATCCTTTAGTCCCAGCACAGACTCCGGAGTCAGGGACAGGTGAATCTCTGAGTTCCAAGCTAGCCAGAGCTACACACAGAAACCCTGTTGAGGAGGGAACTTTTTTTAAGGTCCGAGGTAGGGGTGCTGTACACTCCTGATCCCAGCACCCCGGAGGCAGAAGCAAGATTTCTTGGCCTCAGAAAGGAGGGGAGGGGTAGGTAGGCACACCTTTGATCCTAGTTCCAGGGAGGCAGAGGCTGGCAGATCCCTGCAAGTTCAAGCCAGCCTCATGTACAATGTTTGTCCCAGGACAACACACATACATAGAGAGACCCTATCTCTAAAAAACTAAAAGGGTGTGTGTGGATGGTGGTAATGGCTGGAAAAATTTCTCAGAACTTAATATCACTGGCTATTCCTCCAGAGCAGACACACAGGATCTTAATTTCATGAGCACCAGGCACCACAGAGTGCACATTCAGGCAAAACATAAATATACATTTTTTTCAATCTCTTTAAAAGTTAAAGAAGGGCCGGTTGGTGGTGGCGCACACCTTTAATCCCAGCACTTGGGAGGCAGAGGCAGGCAGATTTCTGAGTTCTGGGCCAGCTTGGTCTACATAGTGAGTTTCAGGACAGCCAGGGCTACAGAGAAACCCTGTCTTGAAAAAACCAAACCAAACCAAACCAAACCAAACAAAAAACAAGTTAAAGAAGAAGCTGATAGTGATGGTGCACACCTTTAATCCCAGCAGTAACGAGGCAGAAATGGGTGGATATCTGTGAGTTGGAGGCCAGCCTGGTCTAAAAGAGTCTAGGACAGCCAAAGATGTTACACAGAGAAACCCTGTCTAGAAAAACAAAAAACAAAAAACAAGCTGGTGAAATGGCTCAGCAGTTAAGAGTACGACTGCTCTTCCAGAGTTCATGAGTTCAAAGCCCAGCAACCACATGATGGCTCACAACCATCCATAACGAGAGAACAAATAAAGAACCAATGGGGCCCAGCGAGCGGGCCTTGAACAAGGGCCCGGAGCAAGAGGGAGAAAGGGAAGGGGAAGAAGGAAAACAAACAAACAGACAAATGAAAAGTTAAAGAGTGACTGGATTAGCCTGTGCTACACCAGCATCCCACAGCCTGCCGCCATGGATTTAGTACTTTGCCAGGGTTTGGTTACACCAACACTCCTCCCCACCCCTTGGCAGTATAGGGCAGTGCTATTACAAAGGGTAGACAGCTAATGAAAAGCTTAAATACGCTCTTTAACCTGAACAACGTTTAGGAAATAACACTGTGTTCCCCGTGCCCCAAATAAGCCTTGAGCTTTCCATTCTTCTGGAGATGAGACCTTTCACTAGGGCAGTCTTCTTAAGGGTTAGAAATCACTCCTACAACCTGACTTTACTAAAGGACCTACTAAGGCTGGGCAGTGGTGGCACACGCCTTTAATCCCAGCACTTGGAAGGCAGAGGTAGGTGGATTTCTGAGTTCGAGGCCAGCCTGGTCTACAGAGTGAGTTCCAGGACAGCCAGGGCTACACAGAGAAACCCTGTCTTGAAAAAACAAAAAACAAAAACAAAAACAAACAAACAAAGAACTACTATGAGTCCCATTGGGACACTTAAAGCAATCTCAAAGAGTTGGTAACATAAAAAGTGCTGAAATTATGGGGGTTTTGTTTTGTTTTATATGTTATCTATGTAGCCCTGGCTGGCCTGGAATTCCCTTTGTTGGCCAGGTTTCCTTTAAACTCCTGGAGATCTGCCTGCCTCTACCTACCAATTAAAGGCCCGAGACAACATTTCCGGGAAAGACTGGATTCTCAGCCAGTGATAGAGCCAACCTTTTATACCAGCACTCTGGAGACAGAAGTAGGAGGATCTCAGTGAGTTCAAGACCTGCCTAGTCCATCTCAAAAAACTTAAAAACAAAATAAAACAGACAAACAAGAAGCACTTTAATCTTACTCTTTAAGCTCCAATGGGTTGAATATGAGCAAGCCCAAATGATGGTTTGACCTTAGAGGCAGGCTGCTGTTGTAATGCTGGCTAACGCCTGGTAAGGGAACCGCCTCATGTCTGAAACTATCAGAGCTGCCAGAGACTAGGCAGCTGTTTCTAACTCTCAAGTCATGACTTTTCCACCTGTCTGGGTAAATTTATCCCTGCAACAAATGCAGGCAACCCTTGGAGGACTTGGAGGATGGTCTGAAGATCTTAATAGGCAAAGCCTTAGGCAAAAGCATGGAAGCAGCTGAAGGGGGGACCTTTTCTCATGACAAACCTAACCCCTAAAAGCAGACGTCTCCCATCCTGTGGACCTCAGTATGTCCATAAAACTCAACAACATTCCTCTTCCTGTGGCCTCCTCTGGCAACTGGTTAGTGTTTTCAGCAGTCTTACCAAAATACTCCCCTGGGCTTTCACAGAAAAGCAGAACTACTCTGTCCAAGGACGGTCACCCATGTCCGTGTCAAGCCCAGCAGCATAAGAGGTAGGTACTTCATGTCTAGCCTGGGCTCCTCCCATCCTGTCTCCTGTGTGGATGTCAGGATCCTAGAGGGGTGCCACCCTGCCAGCTGGACATCCTCTGAGCCATGAAGAGTGATGGCCGCCTGCTTCCAGTGTTTTGAATTGTAAGGAATAGGAAGAGTATCTCTTCAGAGTCGGGCAAGATAACTCAGTGAGCAGAGGCATCGCTACCGTGCCTGAAAATTCAAGTTCAATCCCCAGGCACCAAACGATGGAGAGAACCAACTCCCTGAGGTTGCTCTCTGACTTTCATCCACACACTGGTTCGTGCATACAGCCACACATACACATATATACACAGATAAAATAAGTAAATAAAAACTGGGCATGATGGCACACTTGGATCCCAGCACTCTGGAGGCAGAGGCAGGTAAGTCTCTGAGTTCAGGGGCAGCCTAGTCTACAAAGCAAGTTCCAGGGCAGCCAGAGATGCACAGAAAAACACTGTCTTGAAAAAAAAAAAACAAAAAAATAAAAAGTAATAAATGTTGAAAAAAATGTGGTGTTCACAAAAATGTGGCATTCACGAAACGGTGGGAGGAGAGGGCTCCTGATGAGCTGGAGTTTCTAAATTACAAATGACAGCTTGAATACTTGGAAAAGCATTTTGGCTCTAGGGAAAACTGAACAGTTGCTGAATTAGATGTCATGAAGAACATAGCAACTGCTTATTTTCCTCTTAACTCCTAGGTTATCGACTGAAACATGATGGGCAATAGAATGTAGTGGTTTTAAAAGTGATTATTAGTGTGTGTGTGTGTGTGTGTGTGTGTGTGTGTGTGTTGTAAGACTGGGTTTTACTAGGTCACCCAGGCTGTCCTGGAACTCACTACCTGGACCAGGCTGGCCTTGAACTTGGAAATCCTGCCTTTACCCCTCCCTCTACCGTGCCATAAAGGCCTGGCTCTTAAAATAGGATTGTAAGCAGGGTGTGGTGGCAGAAGCTAAGAGAGAGATTTTTTTTCCTTTTATTTTATTTTGTTTTTATTTTTTGAGACAGGGTTTCTCTGTGTAGCATAGCCTCATACCCAGAGATCTGCCTACTTCTGCCTCCCACTGTTCCTCCACCACCAGCTTGTTTTGGGTTTTGTTTTTTGAGACAGGGTTTCTTGGTATTGCCCTGGCTGCCCTGGAACTCACTCTGTAGAGCAGGCTGGCTCGTGCTGTTTTCCAAACCGCTCCGGCACTATTTACTTCTTGATCCACCACCGAGGGCATCTCATATATTCGTCACTTGTTAACCTCCCATCCTCAAACATATCCCACACATCACTGCTAGAGACAAATTTAGTAGCCATCTGTCGGTCCTTTTCTTAGCTGTGTCTTAGCCAAAAGCAGGGATCAATGCTTTTAGGTACGGCCCCTGATTCAACTGTTTCCTCTGAAATAAGTCAGTGGCAGGCTCCGCTATGAAAGCTGCAGGGCAGAGGGCACTGGAGGTGCATGTTTGCCTAGTCCCAGAACTTGGGAGGTGGAGGCAGGAGTTAAACGTCATCAAAAACACAGACAAAACAAATGACCCTTTCCTTCCCACTTCTATGGATGGAATTTAGCCTTCTTTACAGGTTAGGGTTCTTTTTTGAGACAGGGTCCCAAGGAATACAGGCTCACTTTATAGATGATGATCAGCTTAGACTCTTTTTCCAGACAGGGTTCCTCTGTGTAGCCCTGGCTATCCTGGTAATCTGTGCTGTAGACCAGGATTGCCTGGAACTCAAGAGATGTGCCTGTCTCTGCCTCCCAAATGTCGAGATTAAAAGTGTGCACCACCACTGCCTGATGACCCTGAATTTTTGAACCTCCTGCTTCTCTCTCTCCCCGCTCCCTCCCTCCCTCCCTTCCTCTCTCTCTCTCTGTCTCTCTCTTTGATATGCCCAAGTGTCTTCATCTGTGCAATGCACACACACCCAAAGAGGTCAGAAGAGGTAACTGGTACCCTAAAACTGGAGTTAGAGCCGGGTGGTGGTGGCGCACGCCTTTAATCCCAGCACTTGGGAGGCAGAGGCAGGTGGATTTCTGAGTTCGAGGCCAGCCTGGTCTACAGAGTGAGTTCCGGGACAGCCAGGGCTATACAGAGAACCCTGTCTCGAAAAACCAAAAAAAAAAAAAAAAAAAAAAAAAAAAAAAAAAAAACAAAAAAAAAACTGGAGTTAGAGATGGTCGTGGGAGCTGGGAGCTAAACCCAGGTTCTATAAGAGAGCAGTAGAGAAAATGGGGATCAGAAAGTGGGCTCAGAGTTCGAGGCCAGCCTGGTCTACAGAGTGAGTTCCAGGACAGCCAAGGCTACAGAGAAACCCTGTCTCAAAAAAAAAAAAAAAAAAAAAAAAAAAAAAAAAAAAAAAAGAAAGTGGGCCCAGCAGTCAAGAACACAAGTTCTTGCAGAAGACCTACGTTCTCCCAACAGCCAAATAGTGGCTCACAATCTTCTGTAACTACAATTCCAGTCCCCTGGAATCCAGGATCCAGGAATGCTGGATCCAGGAATGCTTCTGTCTTCTACGGGCTCCTCCATACATGGAGTGCACATACATGTATGAATGCACACACTCAAACACATTAAAAAAACACACACAAGTCAAGGCCCCGGGGCTGAGCAGTGGTGGCACACGCCTTTAATCCCAGCACTTGGGAGGCAGAGGCAGGTGCATTTCTGAGGTCAAGGCCAGCCTGGTCCACAGAGTGAATTCCAGGACAGCCAGGGTTATACAGAGAAACCGAGTACTAAAAAAACAAAACAAAACAAAAACAACCAAAGAAATAAAAATAAATAATACATTAATCATAAAGACAAAAAAAAAAATCCCACATGAGGATTCTTGGACTTTGAAGTTCCATAAAAGCCCCAAGAGCATACTAAATCCTAAAATGATCTTGTAGTCACATGTCACTGCTTACAGGGAAATAACACTCCACATTCCAAACAACAGATTAAATTCCAACCTGTTTCACTATGTTCTAATTATGTCTCACCCAAAGAGCTCTTAATACCAGTCTCACCATAACACATGCCCTTCTGACATATAGAGCACCAACCTTCTGAGCCCCACCTCCATAGTCAGAAAGCTAAAGTACCCTGTGGATACCTCCTTGGTATCACTCTGCCTATTTCTGTGATGAAGTCCTCTCCCTAACCAAAGGGCTCGCCATTTTCTTGGCTAAGCTAGAAGCTAGCAAGCCCCAGTGATCCTATCTCCAGCCACCCCCAACCCCCAGGACACCCACTGCTGGGATTACAGGCATGTGCGGGACATTCGGCTTGTTATGTGGATGCTGAGATCCAGGCTCTGTTTTTTATGGTTGTTCAGCAAGCCCTCTTACTGCAGAGCCATCTCTGAATATAAGAGAAAAACATCAAGGAGCCCATCACCGAAGCTACCCTCATTTCAACCTTTCAAGCTAAAAGAACCAACTCATAATAGCTTCAGGAAACTCCTGTAACCGACCAGATTCACTAGTACCCTCCCTTCCAAAGTGAGCAGTGAAAGCTCAGAGTCCCTCTCAGACTAGCTACCTACAAAAAACAGCCAACAGCCCGGCTGCCTTCTAAGAGGTGTACATCAACTGAAGCAGTTTTCAATTTTCAGGATCCTTTGAACCTGACCACAGGCTGTGCTGTGCTACTCCACGATCCCAGGTTTGTGAGCTGGGATGGGCTTTGGTGATGCAACTGTCTTTAAATCATTCCTGCTCCTATAAGTAACCCCTCACCCATATTCCTGTAACTCACTCCTCAAAAACTCAACTAGGTACACCAAGTTGGACTTTGGTCTGTTGTGGGTTCCCTATCTCCCCAGAAGTTTTGTCACACAGCATTAGGCAGTATTAGTTCAAGGGCAGCCACTCTATACAGTATTCCCTGGGGCCATCCAGGGCTCCACAGTGGACACTGTCTCAACCTTCTCCCTCCCAAGAAAGGAAATAATGAACATAAGGTAGAAAGGGCTAGGACTGTAGATCAGTTGACAGACTGGCATTTACTAAGTACTGGATTCAATACCCAGCCTGCCTTAGACCAGTACCACCAAGTCTACTGTAGTTTAATCTATGATGTTCTCTATATAGGAAGGGCAACTAAAAGTTCCTTTGTGGTCATCAATGGCTACGCAGTAAACCACAGACCAGCATGGAATGCAGGAGACCGAGACGCGATCTTATTGTATCCCAGGCTGCCCTGTACAGCATCATCCAGGATGCTATAAGCACACCATGTAGACCAGGTTGCTCCTGAGTTACACAACCTCCTGACTCTGCTTTAGTTTGAGACAGGGTCTCTTTATGTAGCTGTGGCTGTTGTCGAATTGGCTATATAGACAAGGATGGCCTCCAATTCAGAAAGATTCACCTGCCTCTACCTCCCCAGTGCTAGGATTAAAGGTGTGAGCCAACACACCTGGCTTTAAA
This sequence comes from Mastomys coucha, assembly GCF_008632895.1. Classification (NCBI taxonomy): domain Eukaryota; kingdom Metazoa; phylum Chordata; class Mammalia; order Rodentia; family Muridae; genus Mastomys; species Mastomys coucha. The sequence continues at coordinate 111,933,558 of NW_022196911.1, forward strand.
ACCTTTCTATTTAATATTTTTTGTTTGTTTTTGATTTTTTTTCCAAGACAAGTTTGTCTGTGTAGCTCTGGCTGTCCTGGAACTCAGAAATCCTCCTGCTCTCTGCTTCCCAAGTGCTGGGATTAAAGGCACGAGTCACCACTGACTGGCTTAATATTCTTCAGAATAGCCAGGCCATCCAGGGCTACACAGTGGACACTGTCTCAACCTTCTCCCAATAGCCAGGTGGTGGTGGCACACGCCTTTAATCCCAGCACTTGGGAGGCAGAGGCAGGTGGATTTCTGAGTTGAAGGCCAGCCTGGTCTACAGAGTGAATTCCAGGACAGCCAGGACTACACAGAGAAACCCTGTCTCAAAAAACAAAAAACAAACAAACAAAACCTTCAGAATAAAGAGAACAGCTCATTTTAAACAAGAAGTTTATTTAAACAACAAGACACTTGACTTGAAGGGAAAACTATCTAGGATCATTTTGTTCAAGAGTAATTTATCCCTACTTAAAGACAGATTGCCCTACATGTAACAGCTACGTACAAAAAAGTTATAAAATTGTCCTTGGTTTTACAATGATAAATGAAAAACATTAAAATTCTCCAATCGAACAAGGTATGCAAGGATTTGGTGTTGTTGGGTTTTTTTGTTAAAACAATGAGAGCAAAATAACTTACTGGAATATAAAGATAAGAGCTGAATGAGCATGCCACTAGTGGAGAAGGGGGTATTTTCACAGACCCAGTATTTTCCCCCAGATCATCTCCATCTGATGTCAACCAGAACAGAGCATTGGCCATTTAGTTTAAAAAAGGAAAAGAAAAAAAGAGCAATATGCTGTGCACATACACCAGTTACTTTATGTACAATAAAGAAATGGGGACAGGGAAATGAAAGAAGAGAGAAAACTATACTGTAGTAGTCAGGATGTGGCAGGACCAAATTGCGGTTTTCTAATTGAGAATGTATTCTTGGTCTATAACAAAATTCTGGAGTAAAGTAGCAGGCTCCCTTTTTAGTAGACACCTCCAGTCTGCTGCTGGAACACGTCAATCGTATCTTCGTCCTCCATTTCCAACTAGCACAGAAAAGAAAACAAATTTAAGATGAGTGAGGAAAAATGCTGACTGACTATTTTTTATATTAAATTTAAGTAATGTCCCATCTCATTCCAGGCTTCACTATTATAGGTGTCAGTTTCATGAAAGCCAAGCACAGTAAAACACACCTGTGGAAAACCCCAGCATTACACAGCTCAAGAAAGGGAAATGAATGCAGGGACAGCCATAGGCTGGTCTCAAGTGCTCACAAACCTACCTTCAGTCTGTCAAGTACTGCATTTGAAACAAAAGGTTTTTGTTTTGGTTTTTCGAGACAGGGTTTCTTTGTGTAGCCCTGGCTGGCCACCAACTCAGAGATCAGCCTGCCTCTGCCTCCCAAGTGCTAGGATTAAAGGCGTGTGCCACCACTGCCCGGCTGAAACCAAAGTTCTGATGAGCGCAATCATCATCTTGCTTGCACACACACACACACACACACACACACACACACACACACACACAGATCAGCACTCCAGGGGACTGAGACTCTAGGACTCTGATACCAGCCTAGACTACAACATATGTGATATCAATCTTCAAAAACAAAACTTTTTTAAAGACTAATATATTAAATGTAAATATAAACTTTAAAAATAGGGTACAATACTCTTAGGAAATAACATATTTGTTAAATAGCCTCAAAAGAAAGTATCAGACCAAAATCAAATTTTTTAAATTATGCAGTAGCCAGTGGTTCACCTTAGTGATTGAGACAGGCCAGGAATACAGTGAGACCATCTCCAAAAGCAAAAACTCCAAACTACACAGTAAGAAATTGTATTACTGTCATGCAGTATTTTTGCAAGCGGATTTCTGAGTTCAAGGCTAGCCTGGTCTACAGAGTAAGTTCCAGGACAGCCAGGGCTACACAGAGAAACCCTGTCTTGAACCTCCCTCCCCCAAATTGTATTACTGCATCTGTGTTTGTCTCGGAACTCACTTTATAAGACCAGGCTGGTCTCAAGCGCACGTGGATCCACCAGCAGCTGCACTCACAGAGTGAGGGGGTTAACCCATAAAAAGCAACACTGTTAGAAGTCTTTAAAAGTCCTTTCATGGCAATCCAGGTGGCTCAGTGGGTAGTAGCTCTTGCCCTGCAAATCCAACTACCTTATCCTGACAATGAGTTTAATTTTCCAGAACACAGTGTAAAAAGAGAACTGAAGCCTGAAACTATCCTGACCTTCCTCCTCCCTGCCATATACACTAAAAAAAAAAAAAAAAAAAAAAAAAAAAATCAAAATCCAATGGAGGTTGATAATCCCAACTTTTGGGAGGTATAGAATATATGATCCTACTCAATAAGACATGTTTGTACCAGTCTGGGCTACATAAGCTGGTCTAGAGGGGTTGTTTGGGGGAAGGAAGATGGGACGTGTTATATCCTAAAACTTGTAAAAGATAAAAATCACATCCTCTGAACACCTACAAAAAAAGGAACTTACTCAGGCCAACATATTCAGTCCATAGAGAAATTCTTTTCTTTCTTTTCTCTTTTTCTTTTTGGGTTTTTCAAGACAGGGTTTCTCTGTGTAGCCCTGGCTGTCCTGAAACTCACTCTGTAGACCAGGTTGGCCTTGAACTCAGAAATCCGCCTGCCTCTGCCTCCCAAGTGCTGGGATTAAAGGCGTGGACCACCACTGCCTGGCTTCTTTTTTTTTTTAATTGAAAAAAGAAACAGCTGGTTTCATTTTGAGATACTTATTTACCACAACTGTAGCGTTCATTTACCACTGGAACGGTTGTTGTGTACCTGTGATCTGAGTACTCAGTAGTAGGCAGAAGCAGAAGAATGACAGACTTAGACTAGATTGTGTAGTAAGTTGAAGTCAAGCTAAGCTATACAAGTAGACCTTATCTCAAAAATGGTGGGCTGATAGGATGGCTGAGTAAGTAGAGGTGCTTGATCTCAAGTCTCAGAACCCAAGTTTCTCCTTGGAGATAAAAACAAGCCCCCAAAGTCATTCTGGAAAAACAAATACTCAGTAGACCAGGCTGGCTTTGAACTTACGGAACTCCTCTGCTTCTGCCTGAGATTAAAAGGCATGTACCACACCACGGGGCTACAAGTTTTTATGTTTGCTTGTTTGCTTTTTTGAGACAGGGTTTCTCTGTGTAGCTCTGGCTGTCCTGGAACTTGCTTAGTAGAGCAGGTTGACCTTGATCTCAGAGGTTCACTTGCCTTTGCCTCAGAAGTGCTGGGATTAAAGGTATGAGGCACCACTAATAAAAGTATTAACTGCCCTGCAAAAGTTCTTAATTCTGAGAATACACACAAAAATGTAAAAGAAAATTTCTAAAAATCTTATGATGACAGCAAGAGAACACTTCTAAATTCAACTTGGAAATTTCACAATGTTCCAGAGTAGATCAACTTTGCCTTCATTTACAAGAAAACATAGCACCTACTTATGGTTAAAACACGTAACTGGAGACTGCTACTAGTGAGAAATCCTTCAGCATTCTCCCTTAACTACAACTTGGGATATGGCAAGTCTTGAAATCTACCTATTAAAATCACACCTCAACAACTATGTTCCTAACATATTTAGCCCTCTTCACTATTTTCATAAAAAAACAAACAAAAACAAAAAACCTTTGTGTATAATTTGGGGAGATGGTGTGTTTCAAACAGGGCTTCTGGGTAGCTCTGTTGATTTTGGAACTTCCTGTGTAGATCAGGGTAGCCTCAAATTGAGATGTGCCTGTCTCCACTCCCAAAGTGCTAGGACAGGCGGATATTAACATGCCTGGCTCAGAATCAATGTTTGTTTTTGGTTTTTTGAGACAGGGTTTCTCTGTGTAGCCTTGGCTGTCCTGGAACTCACTCTGTAGACCAGGCTGGCCTCAAACTCAGAAATCTGCCTGCCTCTGCCTCCCAAGTGCTAGGATTAAAGGCATATGGCACTAATCCACAGCCAGAATCAGTATTTTGTCAGCATTTATGTATATGCATCATTATTCAAGTACAGATGCATGTGAGCCACCATGAGGGTGCTGAGAAAGGAAGGAGCCTGGGCCCTCTTAAACAATAGCTATGGCCTTTAACTGCTATGATTCACCTACCTTTTCCAAAATTTATTTATGTACCAATGTTCTGTGTGCTTACACAATGCATGCCAGAAAAAGGCATCATATCTCATTATAGGATGGTTGTAAGCCCCCCGAGATTGCTGGGAATGGAACTAAGGACCTCTGAAAGAGGGGGCTGGTGAGATGGCTCAGTGGGTTAAGAGCACTGTCCGTTCTTCCAAAGGTCCAGAGTTCAAATCCCAGCAACCACATGGTGGCTCACAACCACTCTTAATGAGATCTGACACTCTCCCTCTTCTCGTGCATCTGAAGAGAGCTACAGTGTACTTACATACAATAAATAAATCTTAAAAAAAAAAAAAAAAAAAAAAAAGGACCTCTGAAAGAGCAGCTAGTGTTCTTAAACCACTGAGCCATCTCTCTAGTTCCAACACTCCATTTTTTTGTTTTGGTTTGGTTTGGTTTGGTTTTGTTTTTTCGAGACAGGGTTTCTCTGTGTAGCCCTGGCTGTCCTGGAACTCACTCTGTAGACCAGCCTGTCCTGGAACTCAGAAATCCGCCTGCCTCTGCCTCCCATCCATTTTTAATTTATCGACTATTTATTAATATTTGATGTGCATTGGTTTGTTTGTTTAATGCTGCATGTGTGTTGGATCCCTGGAACCAGAGTTACGGAGAGTTGTGAGCTGCCATGTAGATGCTGGGACCTGAACCCAGCTTCTCTGGAAGAGCAGACAACATGCTTAACTGCTGAGCCATCTTTCTGAGTACCTCACCCCATTTTATAAGAAAGACTTATATGCATGACTTTTGCCTACATGTGTATATATGCACTACAAGTGCGCCTGGTGACCATCCATTGTAGACAGTGGAAAGCATTAGATTACACATAACTGGAGCTACAAAACAGGTTGTGAGCCAAAGCAATCTCATGTCTCCTGTGCAAGATCAACAAGTGCTCTGAGCCACAGCTTCAGCCCACTCCCTTCTAGTTGTTTTCTTTGTGTGTGTTTTTTTAGGGGGGTGGAGGGGGATGAGGTAGGTTGAAGCAGGAGTATATCTAGCTCTGGCTGTCCCAGAAATGTAAAACCAGGCTGGTCTGGAACTCTGAGAGATCCACCTGCTCTACCTCCTAAGTACTGAGATTAAATTAAGATGTACACCAATGCTGGCCAGTGGTGGCGCATGCCTTTAATCCCAGCGCTTGGTAGGCAGAGGCAGGCGATTTCTGCTTTCTAGGCCAGCCTGGTCTACAGAGTGAGCTCCAGGCCAGCCAGGGCTATATAGAGAAAACCTAAGAAAAATCAAAAAGAAAACCTCTTGAAAAATCAAAAGAATTAGGTGAGGTAAGGCTGGGCAGTGGGGGTATGCCTTTAGTTCGAACATTCACGAGGCAGAGGCAGGCATTCAAGCTAGTTCCAGGTCAGCCAAGGCTACACAAAGAAAACCTATTTTAAGAGAAAACAAATTTTTTTTCAGTGAACCAAAGTTCCTTTTCCCTTGAGTTGTAAAGGGAAGCTTTAGAGAAAAAGGTTACAATGCTTTTAGATAGACAAACATATACTGCACAATTACAGGCAGTGGCAGTGGACCCACAATGCTATCAAAATATTAGGGGAGATTAGAACATTACCTTTTTTAAATAGTTCATGTTTATAAAGAGTCACCTACAGCTCTCTTACTCCTGCTTCTCCACCTTGCCTCTTACCCCCTTGCTCCCTCTCTTTCCCCAATTCCCTCACCCCCACGTGGTCTTGGCCATCCCCTACTTCTCTACTGTCTCCTTCTCTGTGCCTTTCTTTGCCTCTGCTACCCTCTTAACTCCCCCTCCCCATGCCCTAAATAAACTCTATTCCATACTAAAAAAAAGTCAGCTACATATACATAGTCACCCCCAGCTAACAAGAGCAGTAGCGTGGACAGATTGAGCGGGGAATAGATGGAAACTGAGCTGGAGAGGTAGCACAGTGGTGAAGAGCGCTTGCTGGTCTTGCAGAGGACCCCAAGTTCATTGTTCAGCATCAGGCCAGGGCAGTTCACACCATGTGCATGTCCAGCCCAGGGGATCTGACACCTTCTCCTGGGCTCCAGGGCATCTGCACTCATGTGCACATACTACATCCCCATGCATATAGTTTAAGACCCAAAAATATCCCCACAAGAATAAATTTAAAACTTCACTTCAATATAGGAACTAAATGGTCAAGCTCAACAGCCAGCTACCCATGGGGAACTCTTCTAGGCCTGGTAATTCGAAGCTGGATACCTATTATAGCAGCAAAGAACAGAAACAAAAAACAAAATACACTCTAGAAAAACAATGAAGTTTTACTTATCAACAAAGAATCTTTTTTGTTGTTGTTTTGTGTTGTGTTTTGTTTTTCAAAACATGGTTCTGTGTAGTTCTGGCTTGATCTGCAGACCAGGCTGGCCCCAAACTCAGAGAGTTGAGACTGCCTCTGCTGTGATTAAAGGTGTGCACCACCACTGCCTGGGCAAGCAATTCATTTTAATAAAAGAAAAAATTAAAATTAAAAAAAAAAAAAAAAAAAGGAATCAGCTAGCCACGCGGCTATTCCACAGCAGTGACTGGTTGACTAAAGCCACTGCATGCTAAGGACAGTTTTAGTCCTTCTTTTCCTTCTGGCTTATTTCACAGTTTTGCCCTCTGCAAAAACATTTCTCAAAACAAGCAGAGACACTGATAGTTCTTGCCTAACATGTCTGAAGCCTTGGGTTCAATCCCCAACACCAAACACATAGAAAACGCAGCTGTGGGTCTGACATCTCTGCTTTCAGAAAGGAGAAGCAGGACAATCAGTAGTCCCAATGTTGTCTTAAGCTATACAAGTTCCAGGTCAGCTTGGGACTCAAGACATTCACTGATTGGGGGGGGG
>NW_022196911.1:111941060-111953631 GCF_008632895.1 Mastomys coucha
AAAAAAAAAAAAAAAAAAAAAGAAAAAAGAAAAAAGAAAATGCCGACGATAGGCTGCAGAGACAGCTCATAGGTTAAGCTGCTACAGCAAGAGAACAAGGGTTCAATTCCCAGCACCAACACAGTAATGCATAACTCTATTTCCATAACTCTATTCTGGGATCCAGTCTCCCTTTTTCAGACTTCCTCAGACACTAAGCACATACATGGTACATACATGTGCATGTAGGCGAAATACACAACACATACAATAAGTTCTTTTAAAAAGAGGAATACATAAAACAAATGAGTTCTTTAAAAGGGGTGGGAAAAAACAATGAAACCCATCATTTGGTACAATAATTAAAAGAAAAAAGAGGCTATAATTCAATATTCCAACACTGAAATCCATAAACAAAGCTACTTTAAAAATAATCCCAGCACTTGGGAGGCAGATGTAGAAGCAGGAAGATCTCTACTAGGTCCAGGCCAGTCTATCTATAGAGTTCTAAGGTAGCCAAGGTTATACAGAAAAATCGTGTCTAGAAAAACAAAAAAAGACAAAATCCAGGCTGGATAGACCAGTGGGTAACAGCACTTGCAAGTAGAAGGACCAGAGTTTAGATTCCCAAGACAAAGACTGGAGGCTCAGTGATGGTCCAATGGAGCCAACCTCCAGGTTCAGCAACAGGTCTCAAAAGATTAAAGCTTACAGCAACAGAGCAGGACACCTGATGTCCCACTAGCCTCTGCACACACACTTGCCCATGCATAAACACTTGCAACACACACACATAAAACACAACTTTCCTAAAAGTAGAGAGATTTTTACCTGTGCGGGTGTGTCTGTCTCGTTGATTGGTTGCCCATCAAACCGGAATCTGATCTGCCTCATTGACAAACCCTACAAAAATTAAAAGCAAATAGCATATAATCACTAAAATCTCAATCTCTTTTTACATCTATGAAACCTCACTAATATGTCAACATTTTCTATGCAGATAAATGTTTTTTTAGAAGATTTATTATTATACATAAGTACACTGTGGCTGTCTTCAGACACCCCAGAAGAGGGCACCAGATCTCATTACAGATGGTTGTGAGCCACCATGTGGTTGCTGGGATTCAGACTCAGGACCTTCTGAAGAGCAGTCAGTGCTCTTACCCGCTGAGCCAACTCTCCAGTCCAAACATTGTGGGTATTCACTTTTACAGCACCTCTCAATACTTGTTGTAAGCAAAGTGGTCAATGTATCCTATGGCTTCTGGCCATTATTAACAGATAGGAAGTAAAGATCAGTATCTGCTGATAGGTCTAACAATAATACCAATGATTCCAACTTTTGGCTTTAAAAGTACGGAATGGGGATTCCAGGAAGATTTCTAGAGGTAAAAATTAAAGTCTGGATAGGAAGTATAGCTCAGCAGGTCAAGGGCTTGCCATGCAAGCTGGCAACCCATGTTCAATCCCTGGGACTCACATAAACGTAGATGGAATGAGCTGACTCCAAGCTAGGGATGTGGTGGACTACAGTCCCAGCACTGGGGACACAGAAACAGGATCATCATCTCCTAGCCTGGTCTATAGAGTTCCAGGACAGCCAGGGCTACACAGAGAAACTCTGTCTGAAAAACTATATTTAAAAAAAAAAAAAAAAAAAAAAAAAAAAAAAAAAAAAAGCAAAACTAAACAGGAACTAGAATGCAGAAGCTTGGGGTCTGATGGGATGCATAGTCTAGACAGAAGTTAAGCTGAAGCTCAGTTCACTGGTAGAAGCTGTGAATACAGAAGCCCCTCTGATCATGAGCATTAGAAATTAAACCAAAAAACAGGACAGTTTAACTGTAAACTGGAACTTACTATTTAGACTAATCTGGCCTACAGCTCGTTTGAGTGCTCTGGTTTTTTGGTGGTAAGGACCGAAGCTGAGGCTTCATGCCTGCTGGGCAAACATTATCTCCAGCACCACAAATTAGACTTTTGATAGCATGAACCTACTTCAGGTTTTAGAGGCAGGGTCTTAAGCAGCCCGCAAACTCACTTTATAGTAGAGAATGACATTCTACTTCCTAACTCAGTCTGCACCTCTCTAGTGCTAGATTCAATGTATTCAGTGCTGCAAATCAAACCCAGGGCTTTTTGTGCTAGGCAACTCTTATCAACAGACTCCCGGACCACTCCATTTTGTATGAATTGTGTTTGGCGGCATTGTCAGATCTGCTATTGGAGTTACAGAAAGTTGTGAGCTATCACACGGTGCTGGAAACTAAACCCAGGTCCTCTGAAAGAACCACTAGAGCTCATATACATCAAGCCTGCCCTCTTTTTCTTTTTCTTTTTTTTCTTTTTTCGCCCGAGACAGGGTTTCTCTGCATAGCCCAGGCTGTACTCAGAAATCCACCTCCCTCTGTCTCCCAAGTGCTGGGATCAAAGTCGGTTACCACCACCACCCTGCTTTTTTTGGCTTTTATTTTCTTTTTTTCTTTTTGGTTTTTCAAGACAGGGTTTTCTCTGTGTAGCCCTGGCTGTCCTGGAACTCACTCTGTAGACCAGGCTAGCCTCGAATTCAGAAATCCTCCTGCCTCTGCCTCCCAAGTGCTAGGACTAAAGGCGTGCGCCACCACCACCCGGCTTTTTATGGCTTTTCAAAAACAGGGTTTCTCCGTGTAGCCATGGCTGTCCTAGACTTGCCTCCCAAGTGTGGGACTAAAAGCCTTTGAAACCATGCCCAGCCTCTATCCCTACTCTTAAAAAGTAATAGCCCAGCATGCATTAGGCCTTAGGTTCAATACCCAGTAGCACCAAAAATAAAATTCTAAGTAGAATAAGACTAAGGTTCTCACCCTAACCCACCCTGACACCCTTTTTTTGGTCTCTTGAGACAAGTTTTCTCTGTGCAGCCCTGGATATCCTAGAACTATAAAGCAGGGTAGCCTTGAACTCTTCCGCCTCCTGAGTGCTAGGATTAGAGGTGTGTGACACAGTTACTTGGGACAGGATGCCTTTTTTTTTTTTTTTTTTTTGGTTTTTTAAGACAAGGTTTCTCTGTGTAACCCTGGCTGTCCTGGAACTCACTCTGTAGACCAGGCTGGGCTCGAACTCAGAAATCCTGTCTCTGCCTCCCAAGTGCTGGGATTGAAGGCGTGCGCCACCACTGCCAGGTAAGGATGACTTTTAAGACAATTCTACCTTATCCTTCAAGTGTTGGGATTAGAGTAAGCCAGCATACCCAGTTTCTTCTGCTTCCCTTTTTATCAAAGTCTTGCTGCTATATAGCCTGGACTAGCCTTGATTTTCTGTAATTCTCCTGCCTCAGCCTACTAAATGTTGAAATATGGGCTGTGTTAACACACCTTGCATTACTTTTCTAATACTTAATATTTAAAGTTTTTATAATATTTTAAAATATAACCATTTAAGCAACCAAACTTGTGCTGCAAACATAGTCCACTTTGTAGGAAACCTGTCTTAGATTTGAACCCTAGCACCACACAGGACTTTCATCAATTCAATCTTATATACAGTGGAGGCCAAATGGAGCTATGCAACCTATTAAGTAAGTGACCTGTGGGTGATGAATGTTCAATAGAAGATGCCACATAATAAACCCCTTTCGTAACCACCTTTTTGTTTGTTTGTTTTTGTTTTTTTGAGACAGGGTTTCTCTGTGTAGCCCTGGCTGTCCTGTAGACCAGGCTCACTCTGTAGACCAGGCTGGCCTTGAACTCAGAAATCTGCCTGCCTCTGCCTCCCAAGTGCTGGAATTAAGGGCCTGCGCCACCACGCCCAGCTGTAACCACCTCTTACAGGGAACAGAACCCTGGGCCTCCTCATAGTGGGCAAATGCTCTATCACTGGACTATGTACATTCCTCAGCCTAATCCCTAAATTTTCCTGTGTGTGTATGTGGAAGCATGCTGAGCGCCGGGACACAGGTCATTAGTAGACTGCTTGCCTAGCATGTGAGATTCTATTCTTGTTGCATGTGAGGGTGCACATGTGCCACAATACAGGAGTGGAGGCAGTTCCCAGGACAACTTTAACTCTCAAGTCAGTGGCTCTCTCCTACTATACTATGGGTTTCAGGACTGGATACAGTCAGGCTCGCAGAGCCACCTCAAAAGGACCCTTTCCCAAATTTCTTTGTTGACTGATTCTTTAGGGAGACTGTTTCTCGGCACACGCCTTTGATCCCCCTTTGATCCCAGTACTTAGGAGGCGGAGACAAGCAGATCTCAAGTAAAGTTTCAGGCCAGACATGAATAAAATGAATGCTAACACAGGAACTTAAACAAGTCTGGAAGTAGTTTTTTATTATATTATAAAGGGGACATAAACAGAAAATATGATGGCACATGCCTATAATCCTAACACTGGAGTGCAGACTTCAAGCCTGATCTAACCACAAATAAAGCCATCTTGAAAATCAAAATGAATTCTACAATTTTCACATCTTAGAAAACAAGAAAAACCCTACTTCTGCTCTTACTACAGCTAATGAACTAGTGTGGGAATCAAGAGCTGTCATCTTTAAAGTTGCCCTTGCTTTATTAACTCAGCACTGCAAGGGACACTGTAATAGATCTTGTACTCACTTTCCATATTTGTCCAAATAAAGAGGAGAAGCCCGGCTTGCTATCCCACTGATGAGGAGAAAAAGGCTGGAGGACTGCAGAGTTCGAGGACAGTCTAGTCTACACTAATGTTCTTCACAGCCAGGAAAGCAAGACCAAAATCCATCACCCAAATCAAAGAGAATTTTTCTAGTTCCTCCTCTTACAACTGTAAGAGTTTTCCTTATAATAAACAAAAGTATTCATGCTTTACCCAAAAATGATTAAAATTTCCTAACCCCTGGGGTTGGGTAGGCAACTTCCTTAGGATACACAAATCTGGCTTAGCATTAGTATGGTGGATACAATGACATCTCTCTACAAGTATTGGAAACAAAAGAAAAAAAAGGGGTGGGGGGTGGACCTAGAATTCACATGCTCCAGAAAAAACTTCAATATCCAAATTGAAATTGGCTAAAATTCTCTGTCCGTCTGTCTCTCTCCAGGGTGTGTTTTTGGCCCTGGCTGCCTCAGTGCTGGGAATAAAGGTGTGTACCTCCACACTCAAATATTTTGACAAAATGCATTGTCTAAATAATAAAAGGGAAAAACAACAAACCAAAAACCCACCAAAAACTAATCCACTTTTCCCCTCATTAAAGTGCAGATATTTCTCCTTGGGAACTTGTAGTCTTATGATCTAATGAGGTGTTACTGGTTTAGCACAAGAGTCATAATACTATACTAAACCTACCTGCGAAGTGTACAATATAATCACAAGCACCTTAACAATACTGTGACAGTATACTTTCTATTCCTAATTCTGTTGTGCAATTGGATTATTAAGTGGAATTACATTTATCAATTCCTCACCTGCCGTTCACAATAGGCTTTCATTAGTTTACTAAGTGGTGTATGCCTCTTAATCTTAAACTGCACCACAGAACCATCCTGGCCCGCCACCTTCAGATTAATGTGATCGTTGTTCTCAGTCTTGACTCCTTCCTGTTGAAAGAAAAGTAAGAGTGTAATCTGGAAACCGTGAAACACAAAACACCTTTCCAGCAGCTCCAGGCCCAAACCCTTCAGAATCAACAGGTTTCTCTCATGCTCTCAAAGAGCATACAGCTGTTCCCAGTCACCATCTCAAACAGCAGAAACCCTGCACAAAGTGTTACAAGGGTGTCACAGAAACACTGATGCAAGCAACGCATCAATACACTTACAAGCCCGTTCTTTCTATCAACTGTAATGCTTCTGAGGCTAAATTTTCTAAAATGGCATTATTTCCTGTCACCGCCAAAATCTGTTGCTTCCCATAAACACCGGTGTCCTTTCTCTTTTCAAAGCGTTATAAATACAACTACTAGAGTGGGGGGTAGAAAAAAAACATACCTTGTATTTCAAAACTCACTGGTACCTCCTTTATAAAGTTAGCAAACTCTGTTCAATGATTATAAAATGAACCTATCTTTTAAAAAACAAAAAACAAACATTCTCAACTGAGGGATACCCCGATTCTTTCTTTTTGCATCGGCAGATTAATGTTCGACTGTATTAACTGCTTCATTTTCAGTTCTGAGCTTATTGTCGCCTTCTCCTTTGCTGTCAGGGCTCAGACACAAGTCTTCGTGCACAAGTGCACAAGTCTCGCCGTACACTGCGACCCAAACCGCAGTTCAGCAAAACCAAATATCTATGCATGTCTATGTCCAAGGATTGTTCCATCCTGTGTCCTCCCCCCGCCCCCCGAAACAGAGTCGGTGCCAGAGGGTGCCCCGGAGGCTGATTGATGCTCCTGCCCTCGTCGGCAGCCAAGTGTACCCCATGCCTCCGAAGGCGGGTTCTTAAGTTGAGCCCACGTCTCTGCTCGCACCTAAGCCTCCAACCACAACAAGCCACATGGTTCCCGCCAGGGTGCGGGTTTCAGGGCGCACGGCGGATCGGAGCGGAGCAGCGCAGCCCCTCCCCCGCGGGCCCCTCGGGCCTCGAGCGGGACCTGCTCCGGAATCCCCCCAGTCGGGATTGGCCCGGCACACACCACCGATCCGGCGCGGCCCCAGCCATGAGGGAACCCCCCGGGCTGCACGACTCCCGCCTCCGCCTTCGGCGCCGCCGATCCGAGCCCCGCGCGCTTAACGCTCTCCTTCCACGCGCCGGGCGCCGCCGAGGAGGCAGCGCGGGGCCGCCGGGCCCGCGGGCTCCCGCGATGCGCCGCCCGCCTCGCGCCGCGCGCGCTCCGAGGACCTGGGGGCGGGGGAGGGCGGCGGGCCTCCTCGGGCGCGGGCGGGAGGAAGAGAGCGAGAGAGGAAAATGGCGCGGCGCGCCGGGCCTGAGCCGCGGCGGGCCCCGTGGGGGGCCCCGGGCAGGCGGGGAAGTCCGCGGCGGGCTTCGGCCGGACCTCGGGCCGCTCCACCCGCCGGTCCGCGCGGCGAGGCGCGGACGGGCGCCCCGGGCTCACCTTGGGTTTCTCGTCGGCCATGGCGAGCGCCGGAGTCTCCTCAGCTGCCGCTTCACAAAAGAGGCACCGGGTCCGCACTGAAAGAGCACACAAGCAGCAACCGGGAGCGGCAGAAGAAGGAGGCGGCCGCGGAGGACGAGGCGGAGGGCGCGCGCACGTCGTGCGCTCCCTCCCTCCTCGCTGCGTGCGCGAGCACGAGCCGCCGGGCCTTCTCATTGGCTGCCGCCTCGCGGGAGCGCGCAACGCTTACATAACCAGCCCGCCCGCCCCCCCACGGCCCGCGCCTCCGAAGCCTGGGCCGGGCGCCCGCCGGGTCGGCGGGAAGCGGCGCGGACACGCGCACCCGTCCCGCCGCGGGGGCGCGCCTGGCTCTGGGCGGGGCTGTATTGTCCTCCTTCTTTGGTGGAGCATAATCAAAATGGCTTCCAGCTGGTCCTCGGCGAGGACGGGAAGGCGTAGGGCCTTAGACGTGAGGGTGAGCCCAGGTCGAGAAAGAAAGGCCTACTCCACGTCGAAGGGGGCGGCAACGTCAAAAAAGCAGCATCAGGCTCTGAGAAGAACTCCTGTTCAGTAGGACCAGGGCAACCCCCCCTGCACATCAAAGTTCCCAGTCCCTTCGTCCTTCCCCATCAACCAGCTTCCCCACTCCGTAGCCTCAAATGTCTTCCAACCTGTTGGTAACCCTACTCTAGCTGAGGAAACGTTCTTATATCCACTCAAAGAATTCCTCGCTGGTGGCCTGTCTCCCAAGAGAACACAGTCCATCAATCAGGGGAACCGACCCAACATAAAGCTGACGGCCAGTCAATCATTTCGTCCCTTTATCCAGTACAAAATAGGAATGGGATCCTCACATTTGAAGAAAATCCTGCCCTCCGTGCTGTGGATCCCATCTTGGGCCTCACACTTTTTTTTTTTAATGTCCTGTACCCCTGTATTTTCTTCTACTTCTGTGTTACCACAAAGGGGGAAATATCTCATCACGATTACATTACCACCATAATGCTTCTTCTAGGCCAAACAGCTTGAAAAAATGCCCATGCCAGCTGCCTCCACCCGCTCAACTCCCACTCACTCCTCAATCCACTGCAATCTGTTGCTGTCCTCGTAGCGCCACTAAAACTCTCCACAAGGTCACCTTTGCTGAATCCACTAATATGTCCTGTTTCTCACCCCTACTGAACTCCCTAAGACTTTGCAGGAAAGGGTTTTTGTTTGTTTGTTTTTGTCACCTTAGACCAGTAACACACCGTAATCTTTTTCTTTATTAAACTTTGTTTCTTGGAGTTTTAGTACAGACTTTTAAAAATTATATTTCCTCTACAGGGATGTATGAATCCCTTCCAATATCATCTACTTTCTAAACTCTCATTTTTCTAACTTGAAAAAAAAAAATCTTCCTTGCATGTCCTTGGTGGCACACATTTTAATCCCAGCACTTGGGAGACAGAGACAGGTGGGTCTCTGAGCTCGAGGCCAGCCTGGTGTACAGAGTGAGTTCCAGGAAAACTAGGGCTGCACAGAGAAACCCTGTTTTGAGAAGCAAAAACAAATAAAATTTAAAAAAAAAAAATTTTTTTTTTTGGTGGGGACCTAGTGGCCCTAGTGGTTTTAATCCCCACACTAGGGAGGCAAGATAAGCAGATGTGCATGTGTTCTAGATAGGCAGACCACCAGTTTGAATGTAGGTAGGGCCAGTGTGCATACATGCCATGGAAGAATGCCCGTTTGGAGATCAGAGGACAACTTGTAGAAATTGGTTTTCTCTTCCATCTCGTTGGTCTGAAGTCAGCTCATTAGGCTTTATGAGCAAGCCCCTTTACTTAAGGAACCATCTCACCAGCCCCAAAGCTGTGATTTTTTTTAAAAAGATTTATTTATTTTATGCTTATGAATACCCTGTAGCTATCTTCAGACACACCAGAAGAGGGCATCAGATCCCATTACAGATGGTTGTGAGCCACCAGGTGGTTGCTGGGAATTGAACTCAGGACCTCTGGAAGAGCAGTCAGGGCTCTTACCACTGAGCCATCTCTCCAGCCCCCAAAACTATGACTTCTAAACAGCTCTATTCATGTCTAAACATATGCGTAAGTTTGATGCACATCAAACTTAGTGGATCCTAATTAACTAAAATACTTCATTTTGCCGGGCAGTGCCACCTCAGACACCTTCAATTCCAGCAATCAGGAAGCAGTGGCAGACTGATCTCTGAATTCAAGAACAGCCAGGACTACACAGAGAAACCCCCGACACTGATTTGGTTTAATGCTTGCATTATGGGCTCCCAAAATCACACCAGAATCCAGCACTTGAGAGGACGAGGGTCCCTGCCCCCAGCTGGATCTGATTGGTGAATAAAGTTGCCAGCAGCAAATGGCTGGGGAGAACAATGGGGTGGGAGGGACTTCAGGATTTCCAGGCAAATTTAAGGGGACAGACAAAAGGGGGCAGGGGATAACATCCAGCCTGGAGAGCTGCAGAAGGGAAAGCTCGAAATCAAAGATACAATATAGATTTCAGTAATAATTCAGGAGCATAGGGGAGGCAGGGTATTAGCAACATGGAAGGTTGGAAGGTTGGGAATTGCCAGGCCATTGAGCTGTTTAAGGCATATTAAATATAAGGTTACTTGTGTGTGTGTGTGTGTGTGTGTGTGTGTGTGTGTGTGTGTGTTTGTGTGTGTGTTCAAGAATCCACAACACTGGGGCAGAAGCAAGGAACTCCTGCCACCCACCACTGGGGTGATTAGCACGGATTAACCAACTACCACAACAAAACCTTGTCTTGAAACACCAACAAAACAAAACAAAAAAACCATTCACTTAAGATAGTCTTAGGTGTCCTCACCTTTAATCCCAGCATTCACAAAGCAGAGGCAGGAGAATCTGTGAGTTAGAGGCCAGCCTGGCCTACTGGTCTATATAACATGTTCCAGGTCAGCAAGAGTTACAAAGAGAGCCCGGCAGTGAAGGTGCATAGCTTTAGTGCCAGCACTTAGAAGGCAGAAGTAGACAGATCTCTGAGTTCAAGGCCAGCCTGGTCTACAGGGCTATACAGAGAAACCCTGATTTAAAAAAAAAAAAAAAAGGTTAGAATGAATAGGAATTATCACTATGTAAGAACCTATGGCATTTGGGATACAAAGAAATACAAATCAAAGATGAAAGTTCTACGTCTAATAACTCACAGTAATGGGGGAACCAGGGTAGAGAAGGAACAAACAGTAAAGATCACTAACAACTGTCTGGTGCTTGCTATGGAACAACCACCAAGAGGATTTTTTTTTTTTTTTTCCGAGACAGGGTTTCTCTGTATAGCCCTGGCTGTCCTGGAACTCACTCTGGAGACCAGGCTGACCTCGAACTCAGAAATCCACCTGCCTCTGCCTCCCAAGTGCTGGGATCAAAGGCGTGCGCCACCACTGCCAAGCTCAAGAGGATCTTTCTTAATGTATTTGTTTTGTTGTTGTTTTTCAAGACACAGGGTTTTATGTATACACTGTAGAAGACACAGCAGTAGAGGGCAATGCCCCATTACAGATGGTTGTGAGCAACCATGTGCTTGCTGGGAATTGAACTCAGATCCTTTGAAAGAGCAGTCAGTGCTGTTTCAGAAGAGCCATCTTTCCAGCCCTGAGACAGGATTTCTTTATGTAGCCCTGGCTAACTTCAAGAACAGATTGGCCTCAAAGTCAGAGATCTGCTTGCCTCTGTTTCTGCCTCCCAAGAGCTGGGATTAAAGGCACGGGCATCTTTTCCTGAAACATCTAAGTGGACCAAGCAAATACTTGCTACTGAGTCTTGAAAATGTTAAATACTTTGTGCAGTATCACAGAGCTGGGAGGGAGTGAAGATGGTGGATGTTTGACAGGTTCTGGGAAAGGGAAAAAGATGTTTCCTTGGTCTGTGAGGCTCTACTAAACTTCAGGCTTTTGAGATTTATTTTTTGTGAGTACAACGCTGTCTTCAGACACATCATAAAAGGGCATCAGATCCCATTACAGATGGTTATGAGCCACCATGTGGTTGCTGGGAATTGAACTCAGGATCTCTGGAAGAGCAGCCAGTGCTCTTAACCACTGAGCCATCTCTCCAGCCCTAAACTTCAGGCTTTTGCCGCCAAATATACCTGCAAATATAACTGCAGAGACAAATGTTTAACTCACCCTCATTGGCATACAGAGATTGTTTAAATGCAGTATCAGGGAGACAGGAATCTCTTTATAATATGCCCATCCCCACCAAGGTTATGCCAAACTACAAAATCTCCTTCAGGGAGAGAAGGGGTTTATATAAAATGCATATTCAGATGTGAGGGCAACATTTTCAAAAGCATGTGAGAATTCTGCAAAATGGATTTAGGGAACTACTGAAATCACAGAGAGGCTGGAGAGATGGTTCTCTGGTAAAGGGCTCTCAATGGTAAAAATCCAAAGGACCAGGGTTCCATTAGAAGTAACCCTAGTCCTAAGAGGATTCATCCATTTCTTTTGGCCTCTGAGGACACTGCATTGCATGTACTTTGTGCACCGCATATATGTAGGGAAAAAACATAAAATATCTTTTTTTCTTTTGGTTTTTCGAGACAGGGTTTCTCCTTGTAGCCCTGGCTGTCCTGGAACTCACTCTGTAGACCAGGCTGGCCTGGAACTCAGAAATCTGCCTGCGTCTGTCTCCCAAGTGCTGGGATTAAAGGCGTATGCCACCACAGCCGGGCTAATACAAAACAATTATACACAGACACAAAGCGTGGACATACAGTGAAGACTTGTAATCCCAGGTACTTAGAGGGATGCCAGAGGATCACACAGAAAGAGATAAGACTCAACTGTCACAACCACCATTGTTTGTAATCTGAGACGGCAAAGACTTACAGAGGATTGCGAAATGATTTGGGGTTAAAACATGAATTCAATTTAAGGCAAGCTCTGGGAAGACAGGAACCTTCCATGGAGCAGAAGGGGAAACATTCACTTGATCTTGATTTTCCGACCATGAAAGAGGGGCTTCTTCTCTCTATCAGGGAGTCTGGATTATATAAATTTAGCACATTGAGAAGTACTTTAAGTCTATATTTAGAAGACAACCAAAGGAAATTTAAAATCTTAAGCTTGTGATTAGGATGATAGTGGATCACAGAGCTGACAGCTTTACCTGAGTTAGACAGATGGTTTATCAGAACTCCATGGATTAATGCTAACACTCTGAACTTGTGAAGTCTTTATTTTTTTTTTAAATTAAGGAAATGAATGTTTTATTTAATTTCCTTTTTTTTAAGACTTATTTATTATTACATGTTAATACACTGTAGCTGTCTTCAGACACACCAGAAGAGGGCATCAGATTCCATTACAGATGGTTGTGAGCCACCATGTGGTTGCTGGGATTTGAACTCAGGACCTTTGAAAGAGCAGTCAGTGCTCTTAACCGCTGAGCCATCGCTCCAGCCCTCGTGAAGTCTTAATACAACAGTAGTGTAGTGAGGGGAAGACATATGAAGCATTTTTCATCCCCTTTATAGACCTTAAATAATCACCTCTCTCTCTCTCTCTCTTTTTTTTTTTTTTTTTTTTTTT
>NW_022196911.1:111953932-111958572 GCF_008632895.1 Mastomys coucha
AGAGTTCTCTGCGTTCACTACATTTCCATTTGCTTAAGACTGGGCACCACTTCACTTCTTAGTCTGCAGGATTATCTGTGGTTATCTTCAAGGTTCTAGCATTCCTGTATTTGTTCTGGAGAGAGTAGATTCCTCAATGTTTCCTCACATCTCTGTAGACTTTCATCTGAGAAGGATCCAGCAAAGCCCACTCCTGCAAAGGTCACAGCTACGCTACATCATCGAAGGTCAAAGTCTCCTCACTCACTGGCCATCCCGCTCCACAGGTGGGAATGACTGCTCCTTCAGTACCTCAGTATTCACCAGCAGAGATGCTCTTGTCAGGAACCAGTTGGAGTTCTCACCTTCTTCCTTAGTGATGGGAGCCCATGTCTGCTTTCTGCTCTTGGCACTGGGACTCCTGGCTTGAACCCATGCAGATCCTGAGCCTGCTCCCCCAGCCTCCATGAGAATGCAGCTCATCATTCCTGTTGTGCCACGTCTACACCCAAGTCAAGTCTCTCACTGCCTCACTTCTGTGCTCAGTGGTCTCACTTCCTCTGGGGCTCAGCCAACCAGACGCCTTCTGGAAAGGCAAGACAGCAGCCCTGGGAAGACCTTTATCACTTTATCATCATCTAAGCTTTCCCGGCCCCCAGTCTTCATAATTTGCATTTACCCATCTTGAAACACCTTCTTGGATCCTAAAACATTTTCCAAGACCCTCACAACTTAAGCTTCTGTATCCTCAGAGCTTAAATCAACTTTACACTTTTTGTTTTTTTCCCCCAGAGACAGGGTTTCTCTGTGTAGCCCTGGCTGTCCTGGAACTCACTCTGTAGACCAGGCTGGCCTTGAACTCAGAAATCCACCTGCCTCTGCCTCCCAAGTGCTGGGACTAAAGGTGTGCACCACCACCGCCCGGCAGGTTGAACCCTTATTAAAAGTAGGTTACAAAAACTTTATACCTACAAGGAGCCTTAATAAGATTTGTTCCTGTAATAATTGCATCAGTTCTTAACATGACTACAAGTAGAGCTCTGAACACACTGAAGAATTTGATTATTCAGTCCCCACAGTTCAATAGTCTCTTAATGGGGAGGGGTGAGCAGTTTAGGCAACTGAGATATTTCCTCAGTTTGGGAAAACACAGATCCCTTTGCTACCACATCCTTGTTACAAAGGAATTCCGATAAGTACCAGTTTCACTTTAGTGCCTTTCCTAGCATTGTTAAATCTGGGAAGACTCTGCCTTTGAAGAGATCCAACCCGTCATTGTAAGGGCACGCTTATGGCCATAGGGCACTGATAATGTCTGAGTGTAAACTTCCCCATGCCTCCTAAACTGTCCAGATTGGCTTCTCAAAGGGAGAAAATTTATTCTCTGTATATGGAAAGCATTTGCAATAGAACCCAACAGACAAATGTTGGTTGACTCCTTTTTGCAAATTCATTAATAAGTATGATACCCATAATAAGGGCATGAACTGGTTCAATATTAGTCAGGGTTGCATGCATGGAGATGACCTTTCTGGTGGTCAAAAAGCTGTAGAGGAGCTGGGCAGTGGGGACGCGCACCTTTAATCCCAGCACTTGGGAGGCACAGGCAGGCAGATTTCTGAGTTCGAGGCCAGCCTGGTCCACAGAGTGAGTTCCAGGACAGCCAGGGATACACGGAGAAGTCTTGTATCGAAAAACAAACAAACAAACAAACAAACAAATCAGTGATGGCCTGTTTGGAGCCTTGTATAATTTTAGTAAATGACTCAGATCTATTTCCTGAGCTTTCAACCTTGTCCTGAGCATTTAAAGCTACTGAACAACATAGCACCCCAGGTGTGACACTCACACTCAAGCTGCCTTTGCAACTCAGCATATTGACCTCCACCTAGCAACTGCTCTTGGGGAATATTAATGTTCTAAGGCCCTACTTTCCACTTTCCACCATGTTCTCCATTTGTAATTGAGGACCAGCTTCCAATATTGCTGTTGTCAAATCTTTCCAGTCTTGGGGTATAATTCTGATCTGAGTTACCCATGAATTTAATATCTGCTTCACATAGGGTGAATGCACACCATACGAAATAATAGCTTCCTTAAGTCTTCTCAAATCTGTATGTCTATATTATTCCCTTTAATTCCATCATAAATACACCATTACTGTCTCTAGACACAGCAGAATTGGGCATCGGATCCCATTATAGATGGTTGTGAGCCACCATGTGGTTGCTGGGATTTGAACTCAAGACCTTTGGAAGAGCAGTCAGTGCTCTTACCCGCTGAGCCATCTCGCCAGCCCTTCAGTTTCATCATGTAGTGGCATGATAGGTTCTTGTCTAAATTACTCTGTTAGTGTCTGAGTATTTTCCTTATTTTCATCTCTAAGTCCTTCTAAGGCTTGTAACTTATTAATCCACTTTTCATGTTTGGCAGAAAAAAGGCCTACTGTTGCTACTATGGATAAAATATGAATTACAAAACTGATTATAATTATGACTGATATGCCAATTCTAGTTACGCCATTTACCTTTTCATTTTCTACATCTATTTTCAAACCATCCAAAGTAGCATTTTAGGGTCCTAGTGGCTTTATTATTATATCCTTAACATGGGGAAATTTTTTCCTTTTAATATTACTTAATTCTGTAAAAGCCAAGTTTTTCTCCCATCCCCAAAGCTCCTGGAATAACGACTCTGCTACACAAAATATATTTACAAACTCCTTAGCCTTAAGCTTTGCCTTATTCTCTGACTAGCTCTTAAATTAATATCCCATCTATTCTGATCTAAGTTCTGCCACATGGCAGGTTAACTCTGCTCAGGTTCCATGCATCCTCCTTCAGGTTTCTAGGACCCAAATACTCCTGTGCCTGGTTCTATCCCAGAATCTTTTCTCCTACCAGATGTCCCACCTTCTGCCCCACCCTTTCCTACAGGCCCTAGGTTTTTTTATTGACAAGCAATGGATCTGTACAATACACAAGATATTCTTTCTACATAACTCTCTCCTTGAGGGCTTCTTGGCTATCTTACCAAGTTTTATGGCTTCTCAGTTTGTCCACAGCTGGCATGATTTCTCCATCCCTGTGGTGATGTCATGTGTTAAAGCACCAAACATTGTTTTTTTAAACAAAATCTCAATCATCCCATTTTACCAATGAAGACTTGGGAACCAGTTGCTGCTAGCTTAGAAAGCCAGAGAAAGCACCCACCTGAGCTTCCTTCTTAGCAGACATCTCAGAAGCAATCCCATCTCTCACAGTGTCTCAAAAAACCTCCTTCAAACTGAGTTATTTAGAGGTGATTCACTACCAACATCTGCTTCTTAATTATCCTCAACAGTTTTCTTTCTTCTTTTATTTTTTTCTTTCTTTTTTCTTTTTTCTTTTTTTTTTTTTGAGGCAGGGTTTCTCTGTGTAGCCCCGTGTGCCGAGCCGATCACTCTGACCAGCAGGGAAGAAAGACTAGCACACCAGTTCCTTCCAGCAACAGTTTACTCAGGAGTTCGTAGTTACATCATAGTAAAAGGTGTGCCCCGAATGGTCCCTGAGTGCTGCTTAAATACCCATTGTAGGACTGCCCATGAGCCCATACCACGTCTTGCGCTATCATTGGCTACAGAGTCATGACAAAAGATCAGGCCACTGGCAGGTACAACCCTCTTGCCAAATAAGGACTTGTTTACTCCAAAGCAGAAGAATGGCAAGCACCATCTTTAAGGCACGGCAGCAGCACTCCACAGTTCCCCCTTTTTGTTTTAATAGGATAAGCAATTACTGCTCGATTAAGTGAGTTCCATTATGTAGGATCTCACGATCAAGGGCAGACAGGCTTAAACCATGGCACTCACTCTACTGGGTGCAATGGGCAAAGCCCACCAGGTGCAAGAGCTGAGTCCCAGGAACCAGGCTGGACACCCATCCCATGTGCAGTGAGGCCTGCAGACCTCCAGAGGTGCAAGGGCTGTCCAAGCCTAGGAGACTTATGGGGTTACAAGTGGTTACTGTTTCAGTGCCAACAACCATGTTGGGGAGATACACCAGCCTTAATGGCTTGAAAGGCACGCACCACCAGAGCCCTCTCACGTCTCTGGGCTCTTGCAAAATAGGCAGAGTGCACAGACACCTACTAGGGCAACAGCTAGCACTCCTATTCCCACCCACTCTTTAAGATGAATCATTGCTTGATGAATCCACGTAGTCAGTCCCTCAGCAATGGAGATATCCACACGAGTGGAGTTGATAGTTACAATCGCCATCCTTAAATTCTGCATTAAATCATCAAAGCTTCCTGACCAATTTCCTGGAAGATACTGGGACAAATGCCTGGAAAGATTAGCTGCATGAGATATATTATTATAGGGGACCAAAGTAACACATAATCCTTTCATCTTCCATTCACACCCAAGCTGGGCCGGCTGCCATAAGGTATCAACTTGTTCCTGTACCAAATCAATACGTTGATTCAAAATCAAACCGCCTTTCAACTGAGCATTAAGGGCTCTCTGGTCTCACAGCCTGTTTTAGAACTATCAGTAAACACATTTGGGGCCCCAGTTATAGGGGTAGCTGATGTAATCTTTGGAAAGATCACAGATGCTCTCTAAAGAAGGATTGAGCATCTTGAAAAACTGGGCAGGTGAGCTGGAGCTCTGACCTCAC
>NW_022196911.1:111959821-111971355 GCF_008632895.1 Mastomys coucha
ATAGCCTCTACTTCCCAGGTCTTTATTGCTCCAACCCGGAGACCTTATTTTATTGTCTCTACTCCCGATATCCTTATATATGAAACCTCCTTCCGAGGACCTTAATAGATGAAGCCTCCTTCCAAGGACCTTAATAGATGAAGCCTCCTTCCAAGGACCTTAATATATGAAGCCTCCTTCCGAGGACCTTAATAGATGAAGCCTCCTTCCGAGGACCTTTCCACTGACGGGCCCCACTTACCGGCCACTTTCCGATCGATCGCCCTGTCTGCTACTGGTTCTGGAACTCCGGGAAATCTAGCAGGAAACTCCCCGTACAGGCCACCAGTTGTGCAGTGCTGATCACCCTGACCAGCAGGGAAGAAAGACTAGCACACCAGTTCCTTCCAGCAACAGTTTACTCAGGAGTTCGTAGTTACATCATAGTAAAAGGTGTGCCCCGAATGGTCCCTGAGTGCTGCTTAAATACCCTTTGTAGGACTGCCCATGAGCCCATACCACGTCTTGTGCTATCATTGGCTACAGAGTCATGACAAAAGATCAGGCCACTGGCAGGTGCAACCCTCTTGCCAAATAAGGACTTGTTTACTCCAAAGCAGAAGAATGGCAGGCACCATCTTTAAGGCGAGGCAGCAGCGCTCCACAGTTCAATTCAATTTTTTTGGCTCTCCCAGAGCTGTTATTATCAAACTCAATTTTTCTGACTCTTCAAAAGCTGTTAAGACCTGTGTGGAAGCTCTTTAGGAGTTGTTTGGAAAAGGAAAAGAAAAAGAAAAAAAAAAAAAGAAAGAAACAGAAGAATGGCAGGCACCATCTTTAAGGCTTGGCAGCAGCATTCCACAGCCCCGGCTGTCCTGGAACTCACTCTGTAGACCAGGCTGGCCTCAAACTCAGAAATCCACCTGCCTCTGCCTCCCAAGTGCTGGGATTAAAGGCATGCGCCACCACCGCCCAGCTAACAGTTTTCAATAGTGGCTTTCATAAGACTAGGATTTCAGGATTTGCCTGTTAGGTTTGAGGCTCAAATATCAGGATTTTGAATTCAAGCTCTTCTAGTATCAGAATAAAGCTTTAATCCTAGATACTGTCTATGGAGAGATTGGCAACTGCCACACCCACTCCAGTAGAGTCTGCATGACAGCAGTCCCTGAGGTGAAAAGCTTCAAAGAAGCTAGTCTCCTGGAGCCCCCTTGGCATTCCAACTCAGAAGTGGTCCAGGTTTGTCCTTGCTATAGTCAATGGAGGGTCTCGCGTGCTTTCTTTAATAGGTATAAAGGTGCCCTCATGGAATGATTTGACTAATAGCTAAGCTAAATTGGACATTGCCTTCTGACTTCCACCAATGTTCCAACATCCTAATCTTTGCTGGGCAGAACCTCCTTGACTTGGAATTTCATCAAGAATGTTACCATTCAGACTAGTTGTCTCAAACATTGTTAGGGAGATAATGAAGGAGGTGGGGCATTGGAGTTTACTGAATAAGAGTTAATTATCCCAGGGCAGGTTCAACTAAGAATCGTCATTACAGTCATATATGGTACACCACATTAGAACTGCAGTTGAGTCACTCCCAGGAATTGGATTATTTTTTTGTTCTAGGGAAGGTTAGCAACAGTGGAACCCCTGGAGTATACTTCTGCTAGCTCAGAGGATTAGCATAGTGGGTGTTTACAAAGGACCTGCTGGTTTTTCCAGGCGGTGGTGGCACACGCCTTTAATCCCAGCACTTGGGAGACAGAGGCAGGCAGATTTCTGAGTTCGAGGCCAGCCTGGTCTACAGAATGAGTTCCAGGACAGCCAAGGCTATACAGAGAAACCCTGTCTTGAAAAACCAAAAAAACAAAAAAAAAACCAAAAACCAAAAAACAAAACAAAACAAAAAAAACATACAAAGGATCTGCTGGTCTTGGGCTATACAATAGACTGAAATGGAAACTATTTGCACCTGGCTTCTAAGATTAAGATGACCTTAGATAAAGGTGACTTTCAGTTGTAACCACTGCTTATTTCTTGTCAATTTACATGTATATACTTTTCTATAGACCCATTGTGCTTCAGATGAGCTCGATGCACCTTGACTGGTGTAAGATGCACCTTGACTGCTGTATTATGGATCTAACTTCCTTTTGCTTCTGTAATGACCATTTAAGCCTGATGCCTATTTTGAGAAAATACACTCAAATTCAACACTCCCTTGTGTTTCTGTCTGTGTGTCATTTTCCGCCAACTCCTTGCCCGCCTGATTACTGGGACCCTGATTTCTCCTGAGGGTTGAGGGACCCTTGACTGGCCCAGCCTGAGAGAGGCAACATTACTGATCCTACAATATTTCACCATTATAGGCCATTGTAGTTTCTGTATGGCTGAATTTATCCAAACAGCTAAAGCTTAAAAGGCAGAGAAGCTAGACAAATATTAGTGTGAACCTGAGTACAACCTAGGATTTTATAGATCTTGATTATCAAATATACTTTATTTACCAAACATATGCTGTTACTTATCTAAATTGTCTAACAGCTTGGTGTTGAACAATTAGCAAAGACATAAGTAATTAGACATACATCTTAAATCAGCTTTTGTTAATTTGAATAGAACTTTATAACCTTGAAATTACATCATCATATACAAAATATTTTAAACCAGATTTGAATCATGTATAAGGTATATTGTAGCAAATATAACCTTGAACTTCTATCATCATACAAAAATCCATACCAATTTAAAATATTTGAGACTTATTGCTCTCCTAGTCTAAAAGGAGGTTCAATAACAAAATGAGGATTTGGGTAAAATTGAGAAGTTTTACAATTGTCGCTTTATACCACGTGGTCATCTTAAGACAATGTAATTTGAGCTGGGCGGTGGTGATGCATGCCTTTAATCTCAGCACTTGGGAGGCAGAGGCAGGTGGATTTCTGAGTTCGAGCCCAGCCTGGTCTACAGAGTGAGTTCCAGGACAGCCAGGGCTACACAGAGAAACCCTGTCTCGAAAAAACAAAAACAAAAACAACAAAAAAAGACAGTGTGATTTGTATATGCATATATGCTTGACCTAGGGAGTGGCACTATTAGGAGGTGTAGCCTTGTTGGAGTGGGTGTGTCACTGTGGGCATGGCCTTAAGATGCTCATCCTAGCTGCCTAGAAGTCACTCTCCTCATAGTCATCATCAGATGAAGATGTAGAACTCTCAGCTCTGCCTGCACCATACCTGCCTAGATGCTGCCATGCTCCACTCCTGCCTTGATAATTATGAATGAACCTGTGAACCTGTAAACCATTCACAATTAAATGTTGTCCTTATACGAGTTGCCTTGGGAGCTTTAGAAATAGCTCAGAGGTTAAGAGCACTGACTGTTCTCCCAGAGGTCCTGAGTTCAATTCCCAGCAGCCACATGGTGGCTCAAAACCATCTGTAATGGGATCTGATATCCTCTTCTGGTGTGTCTGAAGACAGGTACAGTGTACTCACATATAATAAATAAATATTAAAAAAAAAAAAGAGTTGCTCAGTCATGGTGCCTGTTCACAGCAATAAAACCCTAACTAAAACTGATGATGAAATCACATGCCAGGTTGCAAGCCATGTGGCCATTTACATCCTGGTCAGGTGACCAACCAAGATGAAGGAGAGCCACATGGTTGCTGTTTAAAAACATTTGTGCTGCAGTGGCGCACATCTTTAATGCCAGTACTTAGGAGGCAGAGGCAGGCAGATTTCTGAGTTCAAGGCCAGCCTAGTCTACAGAGTGAGTTCCAGGGCAACCAGGGCTAAACAGAGAAACCCAGTCTCAAAAACCAAACAAACAAAAATTTGTGTTTTTAGTAGATACGTATATTTTCAAATGCACTGCATCCAGAGTTGCCTGCACATATACACACAAAGCTAAATACAAGTTACATACACATCTTTTGTGTTAGTTGAATTTGAGTTACAGGCACATGCATAGATGTATATTCCCTAAACAAGAATTGAATCATAAAACTAGGTGGTCACAGAACATGCCTTTATTCACAACACTGGGGGAGCAGAGGCAGAAGGATCTCTGTGAGTTTGAGGCCAGCTTTGATCTATAGAATGAGTTCCAGGAAAGCTAAGGAATACACAGAGAAACCCCTGTCTCGAAAAAAAAAAGTTGAATCATATATTTACACTTATGTATACCTCTTTAATTATAAATAGAGTCCAAAGAAATCATAGATAAAGATTAAGAGTGGGGAAGTAGAACTTTAAGTGTAGATCAGAGCAAGTTTAGATATAAGATATTTGGGAATCATATGTCTTTGGCGGTGAGAATCTCAAAATCAGGTATGCCAACTTCATAAAATCTAAATCTGTGAAGGAAGAAAGGGAGCGAGGGCCTAGCTTAAGGAAGGCTGGTTGCAGAAAGCCAGGAGAGGTGAAGGGCACGCAGTCAGCATGGGCAGATTTCTTGAAAAAGAGCTACTCAGAGGACACAGAGGGCTAAAGACTTGGATAATAGAATTTGCAATCAAATTCACAGATGAATGATCGCACATACCTCTGGTACAGTTCTGAGGGCGGATACTGCAGTAGTACCCTGTAGGTGTTGATGAAACAGTAGCCTCTGCTCCTACCTGCCTCCAACTTGTTACAAACTTACAGGAAAAATATTTACGCAGTGTGGGGATGGAGACCAGACAGATACAAACAGGGCTTGGAACGAGGAAAAGAGGGAGAAATTTTTCATGCCCCCTTACCCCATCACTTGTCGGTATATTGAGGTCAGGTTGGAAAATTTTAGTCGCTAGGTGTACCAGGACGCATTTCCATGGATGAGGGGAGCAGTCGCAGGTCTGGGTCAGAGGCATTCCGAGACCCAGGGGAGACGGAACTGAGAATGCACAAGCTGTCCAGTGAATCGTCATCCACGGGCAGGGGCCAGTGCTAAAAGCGTAAGCAATTTACCTGCTACCAGGATTTTAGAGAGAAGCCAAGAAGGTGAGAAACTGTGCTGGAAAAAAAAATGAAGCCTCATCCCGGGAACTGGTCATACTCAGAGACATATTTCAGCATAGTGTTAGAGAACTTAACCAATTGCCGGTGTTGGATGGAGTGCCCAGCCTTTGGTGGGCCAGAAAGCAGATCTGTCCGTAGGTGTATCGGGGCAGGTGGGATGCCAGTGCCATCAGACACCACGAGGTCTCAGCACAAATGTTATGAAACATAGTGTGGCAAGGGGGTATCTTTGCCCGGCCAATGCCAAGGTGTACCTCTGAGAAATTATGTCATACAACAGATCTGATGTAAAAGAGGTTTACTGGGGGGACCTGGGAAAGGAATAAGACAGACAAAGGGACATGTAGAAAGGCAGACAGACAGAGAGCCATGAGGGGGTTGAGGTTAGGGGAGAAAGAGACAGAAATAGCGCTGGGGTGGTGCGTAAGTACAGCCAGTGATAGCAGCAGGTGATGACACAAGCAGTTGCTAGGTCCCTGGGAGCAGGCCATTGGAATTGCCAGTGGAATTACCAACAGGCAGTGGTGTCGTTTATCTTTAATCGGAGCAGAGACAGGTGGCTCTACCAAGCGAGATGCTGGACAGCCGGGATTACACAGGGAAACCTTCATGCAAAACAAAAATAAAAATAAAACAACAACAACAAAAATAACACAATAGAGCTACAGAGGTGGATTGGCTGTTAAACATGCCGGTGTCCACGCAGAGCAATGGAGTTTGGTTCCTGACTCACAATCCCCTGTAGCTCCCAGGCCCCAGGAAAATCTAACAAATATTCAAGAAAAAGGAAGTGCAGTAAGTTAAAATAGAAAAGGATAGAAGCAGCTGACATTAATTGTGTGATTACCAAGTTAGGAACTAACTAAGGCCTTAAGCCTCTATGAGAACTATCTTCACAGAGAGCTTGTAATACTTGTCCACTACCCTGAAGTGGTGGACAAGAGGAACGCAAGCCTTGTGACCATGTGACCCTGTGACCTTGTGACCTAGACCCCAGACCATAATTTCCACAGAAGGTAACAGAGGAACAAAATTAACAAGGCCAGCTGGTGGCGCATGCCTTTAATCCCAGCACTTGGGAGGCAGAGGCAGGCGGATCTCTGAGTTTAAGGCCAACCTAGTGTACAGAGTGAGTTCCAGGACAGACAGTAATAAATAGAAAAACCCTGTTTTAAAAAAAGAGAAGTTTAAAAAGAAAAAGAAACTAAAAGTAGACTAGGAATGTAACTCAGTTGGTAGAATATTTGGATAGCCTGAGCTAAATTCTGCTTTTGACCATCTAAATAACCAGCAAGTCATACATCTTTAATGCCTGAACTTGGGAGATGGGAACATGCAGAACTATGGGAGTTCCAGGCCAGCTTGAGCTACGTAGTGAGACCTTGTTTCAGAAGAAAATATTTTTTTTTTTTCGAGACAAGGTTTCTCTGTGTAGCCCTGGCTGTCCTGGAACTCACTCCGTAGACCTACTCGTATGCATACTCTATCTGCTCTACCTGCATGTACACCTGCAGGCCAGAACAGGACATCAGACCCCATTACAGATGGTTGTGAGCCACCTGTGGTGCTGGGAATTGAACTCAGGGCCTCTGCAAGAGCAGCCAAGGCTCTTAACTGCTGAGCCATCTCTCCAGGCCTTGTGGCTCTTTTTAAAAATTTATAATATTCATTTTGTTTCATGTATATGTTCAACATCACATGCATACAGTGCCCTTGGTGGCCAGAAGAGCACATGAATTCCCCTGGAACTGTAGTTACAGGTAGTTTTGAGCTGCTGTGTGGGGTTCCTGGAAACTGAGCATGGGTTCAGTGTCTGAGCCTTCTTTCCAGTCCCGTTTGTTGCTCTTTTTTTTTTTTTTGGTTTTTTGAGACAGGGTTTCTCTGTGTGGCCCTGGATGTCCTGGAACTCACTCTGTAGACCAGGCTGGCCTGGCTGCCTGCCTCTGCCTCCCAAGTGCTGGGATTAAAGGCATGTGCCACCACCGCCCGGCTAACAATTTTTGTCTCTTACAAAGCACAGAAATATAAGAATATGTTTTTGGTTTAATCCCAGGAGTGAGATGCGGGGCTGCCCAGGACTGTCCACAGTGGCTGACTATGATTTGCCTCGTGCTCTAGCACAGGCATGGTATTGCCAGCTGCAGATAATTTCTGCGATTGTGTGACATTTGGAATTCTGGGAACTTTTCAGAGGCTATATAAATGCTAGGATCCTGAGAGGTATGGTTGGTGTTTTTTGGTCATTCAGGGGGGTTGGCTGCCATGTGTTAGTAGTTATGTTCAACAAAGAAACAAGAAGAAAGAAAGTAGCCGGGCAGTGGTGGCGCACGCCTTTAATTCCAGCCTTTGGAAGGCATAGGCAGGAGAATCTTTGAGTTTGAGGCCAGCCTGCTCTACAGAGTGAGTTCCAGGACAGCCAGGGATACACGGAGAAACCCTATCTTGAAAATACAAAAGAAGAAAAAAGAAAGAAAGAAAGAAAGAAAGAAAGAAAGAAAGAAAGAAAGAAAGTAGATTTAGGGATCTCTATCTCTCTCCTCTATCCTTTTCTCTCTCCTCTCTAATAATAGAGGGTGGAAGTGGAGGATTAAGGGTGGGAAAAAGAAGAACCCACAAAGTAGAAAAGACCAGCTATAATTTATATTCTATCACAAAACACACACATAAAGATAAGGCTTTTCTCCGTAGCTCTGGAAGTTCTGGAACTTAGTCTGCAGACCAGACTACTCTGCAGACTAGTCTCGAATTCAGAGATGTCCCCTGGCTCTGCCTCCGGTCTTGAGTGCTGGAATTAAATGTGCACAGGGTGACACCTGGCACCTTTAGAGCTTTGACCTCCCCTCCCCAACCCCCATCCTGAAAATACATATAAACAAGTTCACACTGTGAATGTTAGTTGTGTATACTCCTCTGGTAGGGTCCTCAATCTGCCTTTGCGAACACTGCAGGAGTACCGAGTGCTGTAGTCCTCAGTCCTGTGGGAAGTCTGCAGGCAGATGCTGATGGTGTTCCAAACCCCTTCCAACATTCTACCTGGGCCATTACAAGAGACTAGAAACTAAGATTCCAGCATCAGTCAGCAGGAAGGACTAAGCTTATTAATTGCAACAACTGGGAGGATGGGGAGAAAGGACTCCAAGGTGGAGAGTGCATGCTGCTCTTACAGAGGACCTGGGTTCATTTCCCAGCACCCACATCAGGCAGCTTACAAACAACCTGGAACTTGAGTTCCAGCTGGTGTGATGCCTTCTCCTCTCCATGGGTACCTTCGTGCTGTACGTGTATACATGTGGGCACACGCAGAGACACAAAACAAAGAAGATACACACGCTAAGTGTGTCAGTTGGAGTGTGGAATTACAGGGCACTATTGTGCACTCACTATGTTTTTCTTGTGTCTGTACCCCAGGGGGTGAAATTAGAGGCGCAGGACAGGCAGCAATCTAGCCCTGACCTCTACTTCCTATTCTCCATTCCCTGAATATTAACCCTTGAGTTGACTTTTAAAATACTTTATTGCTTTGTGCGCGTGTCTTTATTTTGTTTGTTTGTTCTGTTTTTGTTTTTTGAGATCTCTCATGGAACCTGAAGTTGAACTGTCCAATTCAGCCAAGACCAGCAGCAAAGCAACAAGCCTCAGGTGTTTGCTGGGGACAGAATACAAAGACCTCCTCATGTCTGCCCAGCAAGCACCTCACCAGCAGACCTGACTTACCTCAGCCACTCCAAGGATAAAACTTAGGTAGATAGGTAGCCAAAAAAAATTTATACAAATTTTTTTTTCTTTTCTTTTCTTTTTTTTTTTTTTCAAGACAGGGTTTCTCTGTGTAGCCCTGGCTGTCCTGGAACTCACTCTGTAGACCAGGCTGGTCTTGAACTCAGAAATCTGCCTGCCTCTGCCTCCCAAGTGCTGGGATTAAAGGCGTGTGCCACCACTGCCCGGGTAAGTTTTTTTTTTTTTTTTCTATCTCTCTCTCTTTGTAAGTTAGGATGTCCTGGAACTCATTCTATAAACCAGGCTAGATTCAAATTCAGACCTATCTCCTATGCCTTCTAAGTGCTGAGATTAGAGGCATGCATCACAACACCTGGCCACTTTTTTTTTTTGAGTATATTAGTTTTATTTTTCATTTTTGTTTGCATGTATCTCTGTGTAGTTTGTGCACCTGAGTACAGGTGCCTTCAAAGGCCAAAAATACTCTTCTGATGAGCTGAATCTGGAGGGATGTGGGGGCTGGAGGGATGGAGGGATGTGAGGGCTGGAAACCAGCTCTGCAACATGCGCTCCTGATTGATGAGCTATCATCAGCTTCTCAAACAGCAATGATTAAGCCAAATATTCATCAACTGGATACATATGGTGGCATGCACATGTGAGCCCTGTACTGCTACAACTTTCGGGCTAGCCTGGGCCTCCTAGTAGAAGGAATTTGTCTCAAAATAGAAAGGAATGTTGGCAAGATGATTCAGTGGGTAAAAGCACTTCCTGCCAAACCTGACAACCTGAATTAGATCCTCAAGACCCAGGTGTTAGGAGAGAAGTGACCCCAAAAGCTGCCCTTGGACATCCATATATGCAAGGTGGCACATACATCCCCCTGCCACCCCAAATGAAAAACAAGCTGGCAAAGTGGTGGTGCCTGTTTTTTAATCCCAGCACTTGGGAGGCAGAGGTAGGTGGATCTCACAGTTTGAGGACAGCCTGGTCTACAGAATGAGTTCCAGGACAGCCAGGGCTACACAGAGAAACCCTGTCTCGAAAAACTAGACAAAACAAAGCAAGAATTCAAGGTCCCCTTTAATCCCAGCACTGGGGAGGAAGAAGTAGCTGGATCTCTGTGAGTTCGAGGCCAGCCTTCTCTACATAGCGAGTTCCAGCTAAGGTTATGTAGAAAGACCCTGTGTCTTTTTCCTTTTTTTTGGGGGGGGGAAGGGTTTTGAGACAGGGTTTCTCTGTATAGCCCTGGAACTCACTCTGTAGACCAGGCTGACCTTGAACTCAGAAACCCGCCTGCCTCTGCCTCCCAAGTGCTTGGATCAAAGGCCTGTGCCATTGAGCCCGGCTCTTGTTGTTATTTTAACAATGCCATGTGTGTGTGTATGTTTATGCACATAAATACAAGCACCCACAGAGGTCCAAGGTGTCAGATCCCCAAGGAGTTGTGGTTACAGGCAATTGTAAGCCATATGGCCATATGATGTGGGTGTGCAGGGGATCAAACTCAGGTCCTCAGGAAATGCAATACGTGCTCTTAACCACAGAGTCATCTCTCTAGCCTAAAAGATCCTGTTTCAAAACACCAAAACAAATCCCCTCTCAAAAAACAGAGTTCAAGATCAGACTGGGCAAGATAGCCCTCACCTATCTTTAATCCCAGTACATGGGAGGCAAACATAAGTGGATCTCTGTGAGTTCAAGGTCAACTTGGCCTACCCACTGAGTTCCTGGACAGTGGACAGTGAGAACTATATAGAGAGACCCTGTCTGGAAAAAAAAAGGAGCTGGGGACCATTGATCCTGGAGAGATGAAGGAGCTGCGGTCCATTGATCCTGGAGAGATGAAGGAGCTGGGGACCATTGACCCTGGAGAGATGAAGGAGCTGGGGACCATTGACCCTGGAGAGATGAAGGAGCTGGGGACCATTGACCCTGGAGAGATGAAGGAGCTGGGGACCATTGACCCTGGAGAGATGAAGGAGCTGGGGACCATTGACCCTGGAGAGATGAAGGAGCTGGGGACCATTGATCCTGGAGAGATGACTCAGAGGTTGAGAACAGTGCTGCTCTTGTAGATGACTCAGGTTCCCTTCTGTGCACCCGAATCAGAAGGTTCCCAATGTCTCTAATTCCAGTTCCACGGGACCTGATATTCTCTTCTTGTCTCTGTAAGAATCAGGCAAGCATGTGGTGCACCTACATACATGCAGGCACTCAAATATAGATAGAACATAAAAGGTAAATCTTTCTTTTGGATTGGGTGCTAATGGCCCATTCCTTTAATCCCAGGGCTAGAAAGACAGAAGCAGTTCAATTTTTGTGAGTTCTAAGCAAGCTCAATCTACATAGTGAATTCCAGGCCAGCCGGGGCTACACAGTGATACCCTGTGTTTTTGTTTGTTTGTTTGTTTGAGACAGGGTTTCTCTGTATAGCCCTGGTTGCCCTGGAACTCACTCTGTAGACCAAGCTGGCCTCAAACTCAGAAATCCGCCTGCCTCTGCCTCCCAAGTACTGGGATTAAAGGTGTGTGCCACTGCCTGGCTTGATACCCTGTTTTAAAAGCAAAACAACAACAACAAATAAAAGCAACTATTCAGTCCAAAGTATCAATACTATAGAACTGACAAATTTTCACTTTATTCTTTTTTTTACTCACACAGAGACACAGAAACACACACAGACACACAGACACACAGACACACACACACACACACACACAGACACAGACACACCGTGATTCAAGTAGGGCAGGCTTTGAAAAAATTAAAGTAGCCGGGCGGTGGTGGCACACGTCTTTAATCCCAGCACTTGGGAGGCAGAGGCAGGTGGATTTCTGA
>NW_022196911.1:111971433-112032973 GCF_008632895.1 Mastomys coucha
AGAGTGAGTTCCAGGACAGCCAGGGCTACACAGAGAAACTCTATCTCGAAAAAACAAAAACAAAACAATATTTATCTTATATATATGAGGACACTGTCATTGTCTTCATACATACCAGAAGAAGGTATCAGATCCCATTACAGATGATTGTGAGCCACTATGTGGTTGTTGGGAATTGAACTCAGGGCCTCTGGAAGAGCAACCAGTACTCTTAACCACTGAGCCATCTCTCCAGCCCTCAGCTGATAATTTTTATTTAATCTGTCTCACTTTCATTTTCTTTCTTTCTTTCTTTCTCTCTCTCTTTTTTTTTTTTTTTGGTTTTTTGAGACAGGGTTTCTCTGTGTAGCCCTGGCTGTCCTGGAACTCACTCTGTAGACCAGGCTGGTCTCAAACTGTGAGATCTACCTGTGTCTGCCTCCCAAGTGTTGGAATTAAAAAACAGCCACCACCACTTTGCCAGCTTGTTTTTCATTTAGGGTGGCAGGGGTGTAGGGCATGGTATAAATAAGTGGCTACCAGTACGTTTGTACACACCTTCACACACTGCTGGTGAGGAGACATAAACACACATGCACACATACATACCTCTCCAAGAAAAAAAACCAGTATTTTAAAGTCAGACATAGTAGATCATATTTGCAAGAGAAATGCTTTGCAGGCTGAGATGGGAGGACAAGTGTAAGTTTGAAGCTGTCTGGTTACAGGGCTGGGCTAATGGTTATTGTCTTACCAGCTTTTGCTACAAATTATGCTACTAGTATCATAGGTATATTTTCCCACGGAGACTGGGCTGTGATATAGCCCAGGCTGGCCTTGAACTCATTGTCCTTCTGCCTCAGAGATCTAAACGCTGGGATTATAAACATGAGTTACCAAGCTCAGCTAATCACTACTTTTACTTGGGAAACTGTTAGTTTTTTTTTTTCTTTTCTTTTCTCCTTAAAAAATATTGTTAGTAGGGCTGGAGAGATGGCTCAGTGGTAAGAGCCCTGACTGCTCTTCCAGAGGTCCTGAGTTCAATTCCCAGCAACTACATAGTGGCTAATAACCATCTGTAATGAGATCTGCTGTACTCATATACATAAAATAAAAAACCATATTGTTGGGGCTAGAGAGCTAGCTCAGCATTTATGAGTTGGCTGTTCTTCCAAAGGACCTGGCTTCAATTCTCAGTACTTATGTGGCAGCTCACAACTGTCTGTAAGTGCAGATCCATGGCTTCTGACATCCTCACACGGATATCATGCGGGAAAAATCAACGAACAGAAAAATAATAAGGGGGCTAGAGAGATGGCTCACCAGTTAGTATCACTGACTGCTCTTCCAGAGGTCCTGAGTTCAATTCCCAGCAACCACATGGTGGCTCACAACCATCTGTAATGGGGATCCACCGCCCTCTTCTGGTGTGTCTGAGACAATGACAGTAGACTGACATACATGAACTAATAGATAAATCTTTTTTAAAAAGTTAATTATAGCCGGGCAGTGGTGGTACATGACTTTAATCCCAGCACTTGGGAGGCAGAGGCAGGCAGATCTCTGAGTTCAAGGCCAGCCTGGTCTACAGAGTGAGTTCCAGCACAGCCAGTGCTATATAGAGAAACCCTGCCTCAAAAAAACAAACAAACAAACAAACAAACAAAACCCAAAAACAAAAGTTAATTATAAAAATTATTTTATTGTATGTATACTGGTGTTTTGCCTGCATGAATATCTGCATGTCTGTGTACTACACGTGTGCCTGGTTCCACAGAGGCCAGAATAGGGCGTCACATAGCCTGGGACTGTTCCACATGTATGTGAGTGCTTAGAATTGATCCAGGTTCCCAGGACGAACAGCATATGCTCTTAGCCACTGAGTCAATACTCCAGCCCCCTAAATCACTGATCTCAACGATTAGGACTTGGATAAAAATCTGACAAAAAGATTTTTCTTTATTTTCTTAATGACTTGTGGGAGTTTGGTTTTTGAGGCTGGGTCTCACTTAGCTCTGATGCGCGCTCAACTTTGCTATGTAGCTAAGGGTGGTTTTGAACTTCTGACTTTTCCCAAGTGCTGCAACTGCTCGCTTATGTCACTATGCCCTACTTCCAAGTCATGTATGCTCACCAATTTAAAGTCGAGATAGTTCAGAATAATCCTAAGGAAAGAAAAATTCCCAGTACATAAAAGGTTGATGAAGTCCAGTTGTTTTGGGGTGTCAATTGTCTGCGACTAACTCCAAAATAAGCGAATTATCCTGGTCGGAGTTCGGAAAAGGGACAGAGATTATTCTAATAACATAGACCAGGAAGGGATCACAAATTTCCACTAAGAGATAAAGTAGGATTACAGAGGCGGAGTAGCTCCGGAATCCTAAAGGATGGTCCAGCACGCTTCTGCGCCTGCGCACACCCTCCCAGCCACCGCCTCTCCCGCCATCTCCAGGGGCCTTCCACGTGCCTAGTGAGGGACTGTCTGCGGCGCCGCCTGATCTAGTGGGAACTTTCGGTGATGACCGGTGGCCCCTGGCGCCGTTTTTGCGTTGTGTTGTCTAGGTTAGGATAGTGGGACACGTGTGAAAGGCTTCAGAGGGCTGTGTGTGGCTGTGACGAAGCGATCCGTTGCGTTGAGCTGTGCAGGCTCCGAGGAGGCCGCCCCGGAGGGGTCCTCTTTAGCAGCTGGCTGTGAGCGGGAGGCCTGAGCGGAGAGCCCCGGCAGCGCGGCGGGGTCCCGGCCGCGGGGGGCACGGCGCTATGGAGGAGCTGGACTGCGAGCCCGCAGTAACTGTAAGGGCGCCCGGAGAGGCTTGGTTTGTTGCACCGTGAGGGTTACGTTTCTTTGGTCACGTCAGGTTTGCCTCCCTACATGCGGGACGCATGCTTCTTCCCAGGACACAGTTGCCACCGTCCAGAATGTCAGACTAACTGGGAACTAGGCTAGGGCGGTGGTGGTCCCTAGGTCCTGTGAATCCGGGCCGGGCCGCGGAGACCCCACTGCACCTTTTTTGTTTTTAGAACCTTTCTGCTTCTCTAGTTTTCCCCTTTGGGCGTTAGAATGAGGTTGGTGTAAGCCCCACATGGTCGCTCCAAGGGCTAAGTTGGCCTTTCCCTGACCTCCCCTAGCCCGAGGCTTAATAAATGTATAATTTATTCTCACGGGGGACTATAGCCTACCTGTTTCTGTCGCTTTGTACTCTGTTCCGCGTGCACTTAGAAAATATTTTTTAAGTGTGTGTATATGTCTGGATATGTGCACAGCATCATTGGATACTACCTATGCTGGTTTATGGTGTCCGCAATTACCCTTGGAAGTTGAATGAACAGAACACCTTTGGGAGGGCTAACAGCTCCTGTGCCTTATGTTTTACTAGTGGATTCCAGGTGTGAATTCCAAGAAGCAAATGTGTTTTGACTGGGGCCCTGGGGAGATGCTGCTGTGTGAAACTTCCTTCAACAGAACGGGTAGGCAGTTCTTGTTCACTTTTGTCTTGGCGCATTTGTTTACTCTCTGGGGCAGGAAACTGAAGTTATTTGACAACATTTTTATATTTGAAGCTTTGTTTTTTTTTGTTTGTTTGTTTGATTCAAGTTGCCCCTATGTAGTCCTAGTGGGCTTGTCTTTGTGCAACCTTTCTGTAGGTTTGAATTCTACATCTTCCTCCCTCGACTTCCAGAGTGCTGGGATTTGAGATGTGTGATACAACTCTTGACATTAATTAATTAATTAATTAATAATTTTATAATCTGTTTATGGGTATTTTGTCTACCACTTCCTGCTTGGTGCTGCAGAAGTCAAATGAGATCACTGGATTCTAGGAACTAGAACTGTATATTTATGTGAGTTGCTATGTGGGATGTTGGGAGTTGAACCTAAGTCCTCTGGAAGAGCTGCCTATGTACTTGTTTGTTTGTTTTTAAGATTTATTTATTATTATAAATGAGTACACTCTAGCTGTCTTCTGACACACCAGAAGAGGGCATCAGATTTCATTACAGGTGGTTGTGAGCCACCATGTCGTTGCTGGGATTTGAACTCATGAACTTTGGAAGAGCAGTCAATGCTCTTACCAGCTGAGCTATCTCACCAGCCCTGGTTTTGGTTTTTTGAGATGGTTTCTCTGTGTAACTTGGCTGTTTTGGTACTGTGTTTAGACCAAGCTGGCTTTGAGATCAGAAATTACTTGCCCATCCCTAGTGTTAGGATTAAAGGCATGAAATTTCAGCCAGTGGTCTTAGTCACCAAACCATCTCTTCAGCCCCCTTCCTATAATTAACCTTTAGAAATGAGCCATATGGTGCTGGCCCATATGATCTACAGAATGAGTTCTAGGTCAGCCAGGGCTATACAGAGAAACCTTGCTTTGAGAAACCCAAAACAAAAACAAACAAAAAGAAATGAGTTGGACTGTGTTCCTGCTTCAGCTGAAGGCAAACTCTTGGGTTCAGGCAAGGCTTGGAGTCTTAGATTTTCTACTGTGCACAATAGTTGATGGAGGGCAGCATTTTCCCCACCGCCTGAATTTGTTGCCAGACCCATTCTCAAAAACCAAGGACATAGGATGTCACTCAGTGGCTCAGTGATAAACTTCTTTAGCATGGGTAGCATCCTTAATTAGATCATCAGTATCACCAAAAAAGAAGAATCTATATTTCATTGGCTGCTTGTATTAGAATCTCAGCCTACCCCACCAGATGAGAAAAATCTTTTTTTCTTTCAGTGTAAACATGGCTTGCTTGGCTACTGTGTGCACTAGTCTGCTCTTGAATTTTAATCCTCATGTCTCATTCTTCCACCTGCTGAGTATGTAGACATGTGCTCCCATGCACAGCCAGTTTTTGTAATGTTCCCCCCCGCCCCCCCACAGGGTTTCTCTGTGTAGCCCTGGCTGTCCTGGAACTCACTCTGTAGACCAGGCTGGCCTTGAACTCAGAAATCCGCCTGCCTCTGTCTCTCAAGTGCTGGGATTCAAGGCGTGCGCCACCACTGCCCGACCAGTTTTTGTAGTTAAAGAATTAGAAATACTGGGAAATTCCCTTTTGGGGAAAATGATAGATGTTAAATTCTTTTCCTGTTTTGTTACAGACAAATCAGAGAAGGTGCCGAGCTGCCCCTTTATCTACATCATACGGAAAGATGTGGATGTTTACTCTCAAATTTTGAGAAAACTCTTCAATGAATCCCATGGAATCTTTGTTGGCCTGCAAAAAATTGAGGAAGAACTGTCCGGGAAATCCAGGAAAGCTCAGTAAGTGGAGGGTGCTGAAGCTGTGATGAAGCCATGAGAGGCATCCTTCTGTGAGTCAGGAGTGCCTCGGATTCCTGTTTCCCTGTGTATCTTCCCAGGATGTAATTGTGTGAGTGCTGCTGGAAGACTTACCGGCTTGATGTATTCCTACTTCATATGTATGTGTCCCTTGAGCACCACCACCCACCAACATAAAAATAATATACATAACGTGAAAGGAAGGCTCTTCCACAGAAGCCCTTGAATTGGATCTCATTCTTGGAAGAGTTAAACATGAGATTGGCAGTCAGCATAGTGAGTTCCAGACCGCCCAGAGCTGCATAAGCCAGACCCTGCCTGTCTCAGTATAAAAGAAATATGTATAGGGGTCATCAGACAAGGCAAGTGAAAAATAAAGAATTGCTTCTCCAGCTTGTGTTTTTGACAAGGAGTCAGGATTTATATTTTTGCTTCCTTTTGAGGTGATGGGGCCTGAGCTGCCTTAGTGTGCAGCTGCCGAACCACGTTACTGGGCCAGACATCCGGGCTAGGATTTGGTTTTTTTTTTCTTTCCGACTTATTTATTTATTCACTTATGTTTTTTGGTGTGTCCTTTGCTTGAGCATGGTAAGTAGGTGATGGGAAGCTGGGTTTCCTACACCTGGCATGCACTCTGCTGACTCATGTAGCAGACTCAGACTCATGGTCCTCTTGCCTCCACTTCTCAAGCTCAGGGTTACAGACATGGCTACCGGCTTTTTTTGTTTTGTTCAGTGCTCAGGAGCATGGGGCTCAGAGCTCTGGAGCAGGCACTCTCCAAGTTTAGCAGGAATGGATGCAGAAGCTGTGGAGAGTGCTGCACCCTCCAGTCCGGCCTGCCTGTGGCTTGCTCAGTCTCATTTCTTACAGCTGCCAGGACCACCAGCTCAGGGCAGCATCTCCCTCATCAGTTATCACTTGACAGCTATGCCTTGGGTTTGATTACAACAGCTAGTGCTTTGAACCTGAGCTGTCTTTGCAGTCCAGACTTTTGTTTTTGTTTTTGTTTTTTTCAAGACAGGGTTTCTCTGTGTAGCCCTGGCTGTCCCGGAACTCACTCTGTAGACCAGGCTGGCTCGAACTCAAGAGATCTGCCTACCTCTGCCTCCCAAGAGCTAGGATTAAAGGCGTGTGCCACCACTGCCCGGCTTAATTTTATTTTTCACTATGTATGTGCATATTGGTGCAGGTTCCTGTAGAACTCAGAGGCTGGCATTGGATTTCTTGGAACCAGAGTTTGAGCCAGTTGTGAGCCATCTGATATGGGTGCTGGGAACTGAACTCTGGTCCTTTCCAACAGTAGTACACTCTCTTAAAGCCATTGAGACAAATCTCCAGCAGGTTGTTTGTTTATTTGTGTGGTATGGTGTGTCTACATGAGTTTATATGTACTGGAGGCCAGATCACTTCAGATTTCCTGGAATTGGTGTTGCAGATTGATGTGAGCCCCTGCTGTGGGGGTTGGGAACTTACTCTGGTTGTTTCTGTAAGAGCAGTCCAGCCCCCTCCTGTCTGGTGAGTCCTCCTTTCCTAGCATCAAGATATGGTCCCATGTCATCTTGTATGTCATTTCATTTTTTTTTTTGTAGATTGGTTCGAGTGAGTAAAAATTACCGGTCAGTCATACGGGCCTGTATGGAAGAGATGCACCAGGTTGCAAGTAAGGACCCTGTGTACATTGGAAGTGTGTTATCTATTGGAAGTGTGTACATTGGAAGTGTGTACATTGGAAGTGTGTACATTGGAAGTGTGTACATTGGAAGTGTGTTATCTGGTGCTGTTTTCTCCACGGTCCTTTAAGGAGGCTGCTGTGCAGTTCTTAAGAGGGCCTTGTTTGAATGTGTGATTCATTAAGCATCATATGCAAACGAGTGGGTGGTAAAAGAAACAAAAGCCATATGGGGCTTCTGAGGGCCTAGGAGCTTGAATACAGTCAGTTCACATTGACTGACTTCAGGTGTTCTGTACTCTCCTAGTTGCTGCTAAAGATCCAGCCAGTGGCCGGCAGTTCAGCAGCCAGGTAAGGGGTAGCTGCTTTTGGCAACTTTCTGTGTCCTTAGTGCCTAGGGTGGCTTGGTGGTCCCTGTTGGGGAGGGTTCTCCTTTCCAGGTAGATCAGCAGCTCTTTGGGCTTACAAGTATGGCTTTGAAAGTGTTGGTCATTCCTTCAAGGTTTTAGCCCATGGGAACACAGGATCTACTTGATAATTACTGGGTGTTCATTTCCTGTGGAAAAGATGAGGTCTAACACATGGTGTTTGTGAGTTGTCACATGAGATG
Source organism: Mastomys coucha (assembly GCF_008632895.1). NCBI lineage: Eukaryota > Metazoa > Chordata > Mammalia > Rodentia > Muridae > Mastomys > Mastomys coucha. Next base: position 111,978,962 of record NW_022196911.1, read on the forward strand.
GAGAACCGAGCTTTTTTTTTTTTTTTTTGGATTTTCTTTTCTTTTCTTTTTTTTTTTTTTGAGACAGGGTTTCTCTGTATAGCCCTGGCTGTTCTGGAACTCACTCTGTAGACCAGGCTGGCCTTGAACTCAGAAATCCACCTGCCTCTGCCTCCCAAGTTCTGGGATTAAAGACGTGCGCCGCCACTGCCCAGCACTCTTTTATGTTTTTTATGTTTTTATTTTGTGTGTGTGTGCTCCTGCGTGTGCAGGTATACACACGTACGTGCACACCTGTGCATGTGGAGGGCAGCAGAGGGTGTGGAATGGCCGCTCTCACTCTCTGCTCATTCTCATTCTCCCTGAACCTAGGTATGCTGTGGTTTTTTTGGCTATGCTGGCCACCAATAAGCCACAGTGATTGACTCTTTTCTGTTGCTTTGTAACTGAGGCCTCAGATGTGCTCAGGGCCCAGCTTGTTATCTGTGTGCTCCTCACACTTGCACAGCAGATTCTGTAACCATGGAGCCATCTCTCCTTCCCTCTGTTGTTTTTGAGACAGGGCCTCACTCTAGCCCAAGCTGGCCATGGTCTTGTGTTGATCTTTCTGTTGTGGAAGCCCAAATGCTGGGTTTACAGTATGAGCTATTATACTTGGCCCTGGGCTTTGAATTTTTTTTCTTTTTTAGATTTAATTTTTATTTTATATGTATGGGTGTTTGCATGTCTGTGCTGTATTATGCCGTTCTTGCCGAGGTCAGAAGCAGCTGTCAGACCCTCTGGAGTAACAGATAGCTGTTAGCTACCGTCTGGGTGTTGGAAATCAGACCACAAGGTCTTCTGCCAGAGCGCTGCTCTTCACTGCTGAGATCTTCTTCAGTATCTGGAATCAGCCTCTAATGGCCTCTTCCCTAAGCTTCAGTGTGGACCCACTAACTAACTGGCCTGCCTGCCTGCCTGCCTGCCTGCCTTTCTTTTGTAAATAGGATCTCATGTAGTTTAGGCATGCCTGAAAGTCCTGATCCCCTATATTCCAAGTGCTGGGATTACAGGCCAGGCAAGCAGGGACTTGGTACTCCTGCCTAAGTCTCCTGGGTGGCAGGTTTATAGGTGTGTGGGACACTATCCTGGTTCCAACATAGCAATTTTGTTTTACTTTTTTTTTTAATTGACAAACTTTCTGAAAAATTTCTTTCCTTTTACTCAAATAAGACCTCTTCTTGACCTACAATCCACCCAGAGCATCAGTGTGTTATGCTAATTTACTTTTCTAGTTCACATTAAAACAAAATCACCAGTGTTAGAATTCTGAAATTCTGCAAATATCTCCCTATGTGGAACCCTGCCCTGGCTGGTGGGGACCCTGCTATAGGAGTGTGGGTGACTCAGGGCCCTGGCTGGTGGGGACCCTGCTATAGGAGTGTGGGTGACTCAGAGTTTGTGGCTCAGCTCTACTGTGTTTCTTTGCTTTGCATTCACATTTCAGCCATATTTTCAGTTAAAACTGGTCTGTATTTCTTCCTTAGGTCTCCATTTTGTCAGCCATGGAGCTCATTTGGAACCTGTGTGAGATTCTTTTTATTGAAGTAGCACCAGGTAACCCCAATTTGTTTGTCTGTTTCATGTAGCCTTGGGGTCCCTGTCATCCTCTGTTCTTCCTAGTTGCAGGGAATAAACCTCTCTCCATTCAGGTCTTCTGCTTTAAATTCACACCAGTGTGTGTACTTTGGGTAGAGTGGAATATGCTGCAGATAAAGCTAGGGTCTTTTGTGTGACATGAGTCTCTCCTCAGCTGGCCCTCTCCTCCTCCATCTTCTTGACTGGGTCCGACTACACGTGTGCGAGGTGGACACTTTGTCGGCAGATGTCCTGGGCAGTGACAACCCAAGCAAGCATGAGAGCTTCTGGAACCTGGTGAGTGTGCGTGGCCTGCGGCTACCTCTCTTTGTTTTCTGTGCAGTCTGCATGCTGTGGCCCTCTGACGGCGAGGACCCTCTGCTCCAACCTCGGCCCAGCTCTCTGAGTTTATGATTGTGCAGTAGGCTTTGCATCTTCCTTCTCTGCTCCAGAGCAGTTTAAACTAATGTAGCATGGGGGTAATGCTTGGGAAACTCGCCGTCGTTTCAGGAGGGTTTGTTTGCAGGTCTGAGGAAGAGAAGTGTGAAGATACCAAGTACTTGATGGGGGCTGAGCTGGGGTTGGGGTGCACATGAGCACAAGTGGGCTGAGGTAGGAGAATATTGTAGGGCAACAGTTACCAACCTGTGGCTCATGCCCGCTGAGGGTTTGCATATCCAAAACTTACATGAAGGTAGCAACGGAATAGTTACATGGCTGGAGTCAGCAGGACATGAGCTGTTCTAAAGGGCCTGGGCATTAGGAAGGCTGAGACACTGACCAGGGTCTTAGGTGGTTTGCAGTTAAGGCCCATACCTTCTGGGAGACACACCAGAGGAGGGCATTGGATCCCCATTACAGATGATTGTGAGCTACCACGTGATTGCAGAGAATTGAACTCAGGACCTTCGGAAGAGGAGTCAGTGCTTGTAACCACCGAGCCATATCTCCAGCCTACCACTGCCCAGCTTTAATCACGGTTTCTATTGCTGTGATAAACACCATGACCAAAGCAAGTTCGGGAGGAAATGGTTTATTTAGCTTACATTTCAACATAGTTGTTTATCATGGACGGAAGTCAGAGTGGGAACCTGGAGGCAGGAGCTGATTCAGAGGCCGTGGCGGGTGCTGCTTGCTGGCTTGCTCCTCATTTGTTGCTCCACCTGCTTTCTGAAAGAACACAAGAATACCAGCTCAGGGGTGACATGTCTCACAATGTGCTGGGTCCTTTCTATCAGTAACCAATTAAGAAAATGCTCTATGGGCTTGGGTACAGTCTGATCTTACTGAGACTTTTTTTTTTCTTCCTTTTTTTGGTTTTTCGAGGCAGGGTTTCTCTGTGTAGCCCTGGTTGTCCTGGAACTCACTCTGTAGACCAGGCTGGCCTCGAACTCAGAAATCCACCTGCCTCTGCCTCCCAAGTGCTGGAACTAAAGGCGTGCGCCACCACTGCCTGGCTTGAGCCTTTTTTTTAGTTGATGTTCAGCCTCCCTGCCTCTTTGCCTGACTGTAGGCTGTGATGAGCTGACCTAAAACCAGCCAGCATAGGGTGTCACTGGGAGTTAGTGCTAGAAGGGAGGAGTTCTTGCTGACTTAGGACAGGTCAGCACTTCCAGTGCTGAGCCTTGTGCTGAAGCTCCTGGTCCCGCATCTCTTTGCAGGTGACTGTTTTGGTGCTTCAGGGCCGGCTTGATGAGGCACGACAAATGCTATCCAAAGAGGCTGATGCCAACCCCTCTTCTGCAGGCATGTGCCGCGTCCTTGGGGATCTGATGAGGACAATGCCCATTCTCAGCGTATGTGGGAGCCGCCTTGCCTACCTGGTCTTGGGAGGTATGGATAAGGGAGCATGTGGGCTGGGCAGCTGAGAGTCTCATGCCAACTTCTTCCCCCAGCCTGGCAACACTCAGACACTGACAGAGTTGGAGCTCAAGTGGCAACACTGGCGTGAGGAGTGTGAACGACACTTGCAAGACAACACATTTGCAGCCAACCCCCGTCTGGAGTCTCTCTGCAAGGTGTGGGATGGGTCAGGTCAGGGCTAGGGACCCATGGACTCCAGCATCCCAGGAGAGGGCTGTTGAGTCACTTGGCTATGAAAGAGGGAACTTTGCACTTCTCTAGTTGAGACTCATGGCCCCAGATGAGTCATAGGAAATCTTCCCTGTGAAGGCAGAGCTCAGAGGATGTCTCTCTGCAGATCCTGCTAGGGGATGAGGCCGCCTTGTTGGAGCAGAAGGACCTTCTGAGCAACTGGTACCACTTCCTAGTGACCAGGCTGCTGTACTCTAACCCCACAGTGAAACCTATTGACCTGCACTTCTATGCCCAGGTGAGTGACAGTGGCTGGGGCTTCCTGGCTCCCGGATTCGTGGTGTGGCCTGCATGCAACGGGAAGGCTCTTTTCATTCAGTCCCTCGGGAAGGAACTCCTCTCTAGACTCCCCACTCAGCAGTCTTGCCCTTTCTCCCCCTCAAGTCTCTGCTTCCATCTTGACATTGACTAGGTCCCCTTTTCCACAGTCCAGCCTAGACATGTTTCTTGGAGGTGAGAGCAGTCCAGAACCACTAGACAACATCTTGATGGCGGCCTTTGAATTCGACATTCACCAAGTGATCAAAGAGTGCAGGTAGGACATCCTTCATTTTTAACTTCTTTTTTTTTTTTAAAGATTTATTTGTTACATGTAAGTACATTTTAGCTGTCTTCAGACACTCCAAAAGAGGGCATCAGATCTTGCTACAGATGGTTGTAAGCCACCATGTGGTTGCTGGGATTTGAACTCAGGACCTTCAGAAGAGCAGTCAGTGCTCTTACCCGCTGAGCCATCTCACCAGCCCCATTTTAACTTCTTTTGACATGGGCTCTCTATGTACCTCTGACTGTCCTAGAACTTCAGTGTAGACCAGGCAGAGCTCTAATTCTGCTTGCTTCTGCCTCCTGTGTTGGGATTAAAGGTGTGCACACCACACCAGCTGCTTTGCCCTGGGGTTAAAGGGTCCAGCTCAGTCATTAAACACTGTAGCCATCTCATTCACTTCCACATGGCTTGTTCTTCTTACACTTTTCTTTCACTTTCTTTCCTGGTTTTTGTTACTTCTTATGTGTAGGGCTTGTTTTTACTGGTTTGTTTTTATATGAGTGTGTGCGCTCTGTGTATGTGTGGTGGTTAATGTGCACTGTGAAAGCCTCAGCTTTATTACTTTGACATTGACTTACTGAGCCAGGAGCTTGCTGTCTCGTTGGCTAGCAAGCTCTGGCATCTACTTTTGTCCATTCCTCAGCGTCCTGTGGGAAGCATCCACAGCTCCCCCTGGCTTATTTCCTGGTGTCATCCCTCATGCTTGCAGAACAAGCATCCTTATGCACCAACCATCTCCCTAGCCTGTTCTGTGTTTTGGGGCTAGCTTGGTACTAATGACTGTGGAGCCCAGGTTGGCCTTGAAATTGCAAAAAAAAAAAAAAAAAAAAAAAACCTCCAGGAATTGTAGGTAGGCATCAGCTGCATGCCTTTTTAGCTGCTTGTTTTCTGTAGGTCTGCTCGTTCATACTTATTTTTGGTTTTTTGAGACTGGGTTTCTCTGTGTAGTACCGGCTGTTCTGGAACTCACTCTGTAGACCAGGCTGGCCTCGAACTCAGAAATCCGCCTGCCTCTACCTCCCAAGTGCTGGGACTAAAGGCGTGTGCCACCACTGCCCGGCTCATACTTATTTTTGAATAGAAATTTGTTTTCTTACTGTATAGATTGGAGTCTAAAGCGAAGGCTGGGAGACACATTTTCTCGTGATGGCTGTGCCTGCTTTAGTGATAGTACATTGTTGGTTTGTGAGACAGTCTCTTGGCATTGGTTAGCTGTGAAGGAGTTCACTGGGGAGCCAGGCAGGCCATTTCTGTTTACCATTTCTGTAACCATTCTGTAAACCATTTCTGTTTAACCCTTCCAGTCTTCTTTTTGTGTGTGTGTGTTTGTCTTCTTTAAAGATTTATTTTGTATACAGCATTCTGCCTACATAATATGCCTCCCAGTCAGAAGAGGGCACCAGATCTCTTATAGATGGTTGTGAGCCCCTATGTGGTTGCTGAGCATTGAACTTGGGTCCTCTGGAAGAGCAGACAGTGCTCTTAACCTCTGAGCCGTCTCTCCAGCTAAAAGCATAGGATGTGAGGGCTTCCTACTCATCTCAGCCTTGGGATTCTGACCTTTTTGCCTTGGTGTCTGGATTTGCAGCATTGCCCTGAGCAACTGGTGGTTCGTAGCTCACCTCACAGACCTTTTGGATCACTGCAGACTCCTCCAGTCACACAATCTCTAGTAAGTTAGCTGGATGCACTGGCCCTTTCTTACATCATCAGGCTTTTGAGGGGTTGGCCAGTGGAACGGGAGCAGGTAGGTTGCGGTTGCCCCAGAGTGGACAGGCCTACAGCTCTGTGCTGTTTCTTCCCAGTTTTGGCTCTAACATGAGAGAGTTCCTGCTGCTGGAGTACGCCTCGGGACTGTTTGCCCATCACAGGTAGGAAGGCCACGGACGCTGCCCACCTGTGGATGCCAGGAAGCTTTCTTGTGCTGGTTCTGAGGGTTGAGCATCAGGAGGATGAGTGTCAGGTGGCAATACCCAGAGCCACAGGGCACCCCAGGTACCCTCTCCCCATCTGCATTCCTTCCACCTTAGCCTGTGGCAGCTGGGGGTGGACTACTTTGACTACTGCCCGGAACTAGGCCGAGTTTCCTTGGAGCTGCACATTGAGCGGATTCCTCTCAACACAGAGCAGAAAGCCTTGAAGGTGCTGAGGATTTGTGAGCAGCGGCAGATGACTGAACAAGGTGATAAGGCACTTCCCCCAGCCTGTCTTCTGGGCTGTCAGGCTGAGCAGTGCTTCCTCTGTGACAGCTAGCTTCTGCATACTGGAGAGACAGTGTGCAGTACATGCCATGACATCATCAGGGAGGGACAGAAGAGCTGGGGTTGGCTTTTAAAACAGGAAAATCAGGCCCTTTGACTTTGAGGTTCTCAGAGCCTGTGGTCAGAGCTGAGAGTCCTATGTAGGTGGGAGGTTGGACCAGTGGGGAAGCTTGGCAGGAGCAGGCAGCAACAGGAATAGGTTTGTACCCATCCTCCCACCACTGCTGAATGAGAATCACTTGCATACTTGAACTATTCTTAGAAGCCCATGGTCTTCAAGATTTAAAAAAAGGAAGATGAGATTTTTGTGGTCTTAGGACAGATAATGGTGGAACTATTAATGTGGAGTAAAACCAAGACACTTTTTGCCACCCAAGGACAAACACTCAGAAAGCCAGTCTAGTGAGTGGGTCATCTGCAGTATGAGAAAAAGGAAAGACAGAATAAACTGATGTTTCTGGTTTTCTCACTTAGCTATTTGTTGAGTACTTTAGCCTGTCCCCACAGGGCTTTTCCCAGGAGGGATTATGAGGTGTAAGCCTTTGCCTTTTGTCTTTTCTCCTGCAAAGTTGGAAGCATCTGTAAGATTTTGGCCATGAAGGCTGTTCGCAATAACCGCTTGGGCTCGGCCCTCTCTTGGAGCATCCGTGCTAAAGACGCCGCCTTTGCCACACTCGTGTCCGACAGGTAGGGGAACCTTGTGCTTGCCTAGAGCTTGAGGGGGGAGGGCCTAGTATTGCTGCTCTAACCTTTGGGTTGGGCCCTGCAGATTCCTCCGGGATTACTGTGAGAGAGGCTGCTTTTCTGACTTGGATCTCATTGACAATTTGGGGCCAGCCATGATGCTTAGTGATCGACTGACATTTCTGGGTGAGTCTCTCCATTCTTTCCCCTAGGTATACCAGACTGGACACCTGGGGAGATGAAAGACAGCTAGCCTTTGTATGTGTTAGCCTTTGCCTAGTTTGGTAACATTTTATTTCCCAATAATTCCAAAAGTACGGAAAGGAATAACATGAGAAAATGACACATTTTGTATATACTTTTTCATATTCATTTTGAAGACAGGGTCACACTGTGTACCTCTGGCTGCCCTGGAAATCCCTATGTGGGCCAGGCTAGCCTCTCACACAGAGAACCTCCCCAAGGCTGGGGTTATGGGCCTGGGGAGAGTTTGGTATGCTTCCACTAGAGATTTTTTTCATTGTTTGTGTGAGCTGGCAGTTCACTGCAGGGAGAGGCCTGGTGTTTGCAGAAGACAGAAGAGGGTCCCATGGGACTGGATTTAGTCAGTTGTGAGCTGGCATGCGGGTGCTGGGCATTGAGTTCCTGTCTTCCGGCACTTTAACTGACCTCACAATCCACTGCATTACTGATAGCCTCCAGACTTAGTGCTCACAAAGATCTCTGAATCCTACATTTCATTTATTTGTGAATTTGAGATTGTTCTAGAAACATTTCCAGGTATATGGAGTTCTCCTAGCTTAAAGCCAGGATAGGTTTTCTAAGTATCAGGTAAGTAGAGAGGAATTTTGAGGTGAACTCACACCCCTCAACAGGAAAGTACCGGGAGTTCCACAGACTGTACGGGGAGAAGCGCTTTGGTGACGCTGCTTCTCTTCTGCTGTCCCTCATGACCTCTCAGATTGCACCTCGTTCTTTCTGGATGACTCTGCTCACAGATGCCCTTCCTCTTTTGGAACAGAAGCAGGTAAGACTTCATGGCATCCAAGCTGTCTATTCTGAGCCTTTGGTGGTCTTCCTCAGCTGGGTTCTGTAGCTATACAGCAGCTCATCTATAGTATGAGCCTCCTAAGTAGTACTGTGTGTATGTGTGTACAAGGCTCAAGCGCCAATCCAGTATTTAAGAACAGATGGAAGATGCCATCTAACAAGTGTTGAGCCTCATTAGAGGGATGGATGTAAGATTAGGAGCACATTAAGCAGCCCAGGACTCTGCATGCAGATATTTCTTTCCAAAGACTTTGGACCCATGCCTAGACTTACACAGGCTGTGCCTATGGACAGCTAGTGAAGCGGCCTCTTTCCCCTAGGTGATTTTTTCAGCAGAGCAGACATATGAGCTGATGCGATGCCTGGAAGACTTGGCCTCAGGGAGGCCAGAGTGTGGTGAACCTGACGCCCAGCGACTACAGGTCATTTAAATTCCTGGGGAGATGATTCTGTATTGAAGTGGGAAAAGATTTCTGTCTTAGGATTTCCTTATTATCCTGCAATCCTGAATCATTAGTCTATGAATTCATGTGCCTTTTAACTATTAACCCGTTCTCTAACACCAACTCTTAGGAGCCACTGCAGAGCCACACTTAGTGTGTTATAGTGCTCTTAACCTGTAACCCTAGGCTCAGCTTGCTCTGTGCTCTCCTGGAACGCTGCCCCTCACACTGCTTTTCTGCTCTTTAGGATGACGACATAGAGACCACCAAGGTGGAGATGCTGAGACTGGCTCTTGCCCGGAATCTCGCTCGGGCAATTATAAGGGAAGGCTCACTGGAGGGCAGCTGAGGAAAGTTGCAATAGAGTAACTTTGTATGGCAATGTAAATAGATTTTAAAGAATAAATTGTTTTGCAAATATAAGACCATCTATTAATCCGACCAAGGAGGTTTTTAAATTGTCTATCCTGAACCTGACATGGCAAAACGAGCAATATTTGTTTTGAGATGAATGTTTCCACTCCTGGCTTAAGAGCTCAGTGATAGAGACTGCCCTATTCCATCTCACCAGAGAAGCCAGGGACCCACAGGACTGGTGCAAGGGGAGTTGGCAATTTTTGTTTCTGGAGGCCTTACCTCACTCAGCTGGAACACATTCCATCTAATTCCTTTGGTTATCTTCTTTCAATAAAAGGCTTCAGAAACTTACTTGGAATTCATACATGATGCCCTGCCACTGTGCTCTGTATTGAAAGATGCCAAGCAGGGTGAAATGGTTTTATTTCACATGCAGCAAAACAAGGGCAGGCAGGAGATGGTACATCAAGTACAGCTGTTGACTGAAGCAGTGGGCAATACTCATAATTTAAATATTTAAAACTGTATTGACATAGTAATCCCATAGATGTTCCAGCACCGAAGTATTCAGTCTCTGGAAAACTCTTGGATTTATTCCATCATCAGTAAAAATGTAAAACCTGCCAGCTAAGGACAGGAGCTGGGAGGTGGGCCAGATGACCTCTATACAGAGCAAGGATGCTCCAAAGATGTAGCGGGAACAGGGCATACAGACAACTAAGCCCAATAGACTGCTGTAAGTTTGTGGCCTGGAGCAGCTGGGTCATGCTAGCTGAGGCACAGCACTGTAGAAGCAATAGGGTCTGGAAACTCAGTTCAAGCACAGACCTCTCATCTCCAGACCCAACATGTCGCTGACAGTGACCCTCTTCAGCTGGGGAAAGTGGGTGTGGGGTGCAGCACAAAAGGACATGAAAGTCTAGTGCAATGTGTGTGACCCTGAGACTTCCTGGGTCCAGCCATAGGTGCCACACCACATTCTGTGTGGCAGGGAGAGGGAGTGACCAAAGCAGGATGCAGAGTGGCAAGAGGTATCTTCCCCTGAAAGGCTTGTGGGGAGCACAGCAGTTTATTTCATGCCAAGCAAGAGGTAGTGAGTAGGATGGCCTGGTCCCACTGCAGGAGGTGTGCCTTTCCCAGAAAGCCACAGTACCTGCTTCTGAAGGGAAACACTGGCACTCCCATTTTCCTTCCTGTCTCTAGTCGAGGCTGTCAGGCCAAGTCCCTGCCCTTCTAAGATGTCCATAGGACACAACCCGCCACTGTAGGCACAAGCACATCACTCCCTCATAGCTGCTGCTTGCAGAAAGTGAAGACTACAGTACTCCACACTGCTCACTCTGGGCCACTGCTGCCCACTTCAGTTCATGGAGCAGCAGTGCCTACCAAGCAAAGAACTGTGGAACACCAAGGGGAGGTATAGTCTCCTAAGCCATGCCTCTTCAGGTGTAAAGACATAGTTCTTGAAGCAGTTGGAGAGGCACTGTTCAGAGCACTCTCCCTGGTATCAAGGAATGCCAGTAAAAAAAGGGAAATCCTACTCCAGGCCCAGAGTCTACCATCCCAGAGTGGCCTATGAAGCCACAGGGGACTCCTCACCCACACAGTACAGCTACTTCAAGTCACACAGGTAGATAAAACAGGTCCTTTTAGGGGCCCAGAAGAGATGACCAAAGCAGCAGCTTAGTTCCTGACAAGTGTCCAGGGCCCTGATCCACACCAAGCTCTAAACACTGTCCAGGTGTACAGTGGCTGGACGAGACAGAGCCTGTCTCAGGGCTGCCTGCCTTCCAAGTAGAGACGGCAACATTTGCTGGGGTCATAGGTTCCCCCACTTCTCCACAGGAGGAAACTGGTCCACTTCACCCAGTTCTGTGCTCAGCTGCTCCCCCAGAGCAAAGGTCAGTTTATACCGAAGCCGCACCTTTTCCTGTAATTAGAGGGCTGCAGATGAGTCTCAGTCCAGGAGTTCCCTCTGCAAGACACTCTCCCGCCACACTCATGACTGCTGGAGGGATGCATCTTGCATCACCATGTCCACCCATGCTCAGTCCCGTAACCTGGGTTAAGAGAGGGGTTACTACTACAGGTCATGTCAGGACTACCTGACAGAGAGAGAGCCTCAGAGGGTACTCTCTGTGTTCTGATCTGGGGCAATGGCACCCCAGGTGGGTATCGTGGATTCTCTCATGCTTACCTTCATTGGATTGGCCAGCAGCATGACCTGGGTGATGGCTGCAGGTGGCTGGATAGGACTAAATGGAGAAAGTTCTGTCCCAGAGGGTGGCTGCAACTTCACTTTCATTGACTGAAGACAAAAAAGAAGCTCCTTTGAAGAGAATGGCCCAGGGGTCTCAGAGACAGCAAGTGTCTGTCACCTGCCGGCTACGGAAAGGCAGTCAACACCGTAGGTTCAAGAGAAGGGAGCCGAAGATACCTTGGGCACTGCAGCCTGCAGCACTATGCTCTTGACTGGCAAGGGAGCTGTATTCAGCATGGAAACCACCACCACCAGCACATCAGGCCGTCCTGGCGGACACTCCTTAGCAAAGTGGAAAAGGATGCGGAAGCCATTTTTATCATAGGCTGTCACGGGGAGGGCACTGCCTGCAAGAAGGTGTTACATGAGTGAGTGCGGTAGGGGAGCACGGCAAGGGCCCGCGGAGCCCCAGGGTACTACTAAAGCCAACAGGCTGGAGGAAAGCCAGTAGGGCTGAACAGTGTGATCCTGTGGAGTACTGGAGAGGACCAAGGTCACACACAGCTGTGGTAAGGAGCCAATAGATGCATGGCACAGTGGTTAGGGGCACCTGCCATTCTTGCAGAGGATCTAGGTTCCCAGAAAGCACGTTGGTCGGCTCACAAGCCAGTAACTCCAGTTTCAGAGGGCCTGGAACCCTCTGACCTCTGTGGGCACATGTCAAGCACATGCACACACCAAGACACACAAACATTCATAAGTAATGACAGCAGGCAAGCGGACCCTAACAGTAAGGGACTTCTGCATAGATAGAATCCACTGATCACACACCCTACAAACACTACAGCTGAGGCTGACCGCCAGCACTTACTAGGCTTGATCGATTCTAGGGGCACGTGGACACTGGCCAGGGAGAGCTCTGGGCCCTTCTGAGGGCTGCCTTGGGACTGGAAGGCCGATGACTGGAAGAGAGGGCTTCCGGGCCCAGTGGAGAAGGGCAGGAGAGGCCTGGCTGGGGCAGAGGCAGGAAGCAGCGGGGAGGCAGTGGGCCCAGGAGAGAAGCAAGAAACAGGTTTCACCAAGCCTGAGGTCCTGGGAGCAAGGAAGGCAAGTCAGACAGAAGGTCAGAACTGCCAGGCAACCGTCAATCAAGGCCAGTCCCTAGCTACCAGGCCACTAGCTAGGCCAGTGGCTAACCCAGGCCACTAGCTTCCAGACTGACTCATAGGACCAAAAGGGATCCACATACTCCATCCTCTGAAGCCTCCCTTTGGTCCTGTATGACATCCCATCCTCAGCCATCCTCTTCTCCTAACCCTTACACTTTGGCCTCTTCCAGAAGCTGATCAAGGGCATCTAGGCGGTGCGAGGTGCTGGAGCTGGGATATTCTGGGCCTTCCGGCTCAGCCTTTGGAACCAAGGCTGGGGCAGGCCCAGAAGAGAACATGAAGGAACCGGTGCTGTGGGTTGGTGCACTGGCTGGGACCACAGGAGCTGGGAAGGCAGCAGGCAGTGGAGCTTGAGACACACTTGAGGTAGAAACTGGGGGAGGGAGCAGGGATCCATTTGAGGGGCAGGAGGCTGCAGGCACTAGCCTGGGACTGAAGAAGTCCAGATCTGATGATGGTTCATTCTGCACAACAGAAATATCAGGTGAGCAAAGACCTAGAAGGGGCTGCAGAAAGAGAACAGTTCATCACCCACCAGGCCCTTCTGAGGTGCCCATCATGACCCACAGAACTAACTGTTGGGGAAGAACCCCTGGAGGCAGCATGCCCCAGTTCCAGCAGACCATACTCTAGATCATACAATAAGCTCTGGTCCTAGGAAAGTACAGCCAGACAGAGCCTAAGAAGGAACGGGTGCATTTTGGTCCTTGGGCACTTTAGTGATGTTGCCATTACTGTGCCTCTACCTGGAACAGGTGCCACTGACTATTTCCAGTTGATTCTTTGGGAGCAGTGGGGGCTGGGTCAGTAAGGCCTAAGAACACAAAAGAAAACTCAATGAGATGAGTTCCTGGGCTGAGGCAGCAACCTCCCATCCCCCCAGTAATGATCATTTGACAAGACAAGAGACATTACTTGTAAGGAGAAAGTGTTCCCCTGCAGCCGGGGAAGTAAATCCACTTCACCCTTCGTGCTTGTCTGAAGTGCCTCCCAGAAAGAGAGCAGTGGCCTCCAGAGTTAACTGAGAAAGCGCACCAACCCTCAGGCCTGGAGCACATGCCTCCCTTCCCATGGTGCCATGCTTGCACATACCTAAGCAGAGGAGCTCCTCATCCAGCAAGGAGAGGGCATTGTTCATGCTGTCAGGCCCTGGGGGAGCCTCAGCCTGGCTGGATGAACGGCTTCGTGGGGGCCCACAGGTCTGGGGGGGTGGAGGGAGGATAGGGATGCCTGAGGTGGGTGGGGCAGATACTGGGGCCAACACTGGGGATGAACTGCTGGGGGTGTCCACCTCAGCAAGGTCGATGAGCGTGCCTTGGTTACTGCAGTGACTGTTACCTGGATGGGTTGGCAGAAGAGGAACAAGAGCGTTCAGGGTGAATCTAGTGTCCATGCAGCCAGAGGCAGGACCCGAGCACCATTGCTAAGGCTCTACCTTCTGGCCCAACCCAGTGGCATTTCTCCAGGGCCACTGAAAACCAGGTTTGAAAGGCAAGGAAGTGAGTCTCCATGCACACCTCCTGCCTCTGGGGAGGGCTACCTGAAACGGTTCAGTATCCCCTCAGGAATTCCCTGAGTATTGCCATTTGTGGCTCAGTGGTCAGGGCAGGTAGCCGCTCTGGAGGGTCCCAGAATGGAAGAATACTTACCTTCAGAGTCAGGCATGGTTGAGGTGATCACCTCACCATTGATGATCTGCCCTTCAATAATTGTTTTGTAAGAATTGATGACCCTGGACAGGTTGTCACTGGCCTGCAGAATGTCCCCTACAGTAGAAGAGATTCCTCAGTGTGTAGGCTGTGACAACTCTCACATGTCTAGAGTCTTGACTCATCCTTGCCAGCTACTCCTCCATACTCACCCAAACTGCTGTCATTGTCCTCTGTCTCGCTGGCTAGTTTAAATAACGTCCGTCTCTTATTCTCACAACGATCAAAGAGCTCCTGAGAGGTATCGAGATGTAAAAATCACAAAGAGGTTCTCAGAAGTCATCTGATTAAATGTTTATTTGCAGAAAATGGTGGGATTCGCCAACAGACCACAGAGATGTTGACAGGGCTGGGAGCAGAGCATGCATCTTTGTGTCTTCAATATCTACCAAAAGACATTGCCCAAGTCGTCTGTACCAACTGTTAGATAAAATGTGTCTCAGTCAGTTGACTTTGTGGGCCGTGTTCTTGTGGTGGCGAGCCTAGATGTGTCTGACCACTGCATTTATGTTATGGTTGTGTAGCTTGGTGTTCTAGTAGGATCCTAACAGTGGGGCACAGGCTGTCCCTGACTTTTGCTGCCTTTGGAATGCTTTTCCTCCTAGGGTTGTCTTGTCCAGCCTTGATGTGAGAATATGTGCCTGGTCTTACTGTAGCTTGTTATGGCATATTTGGTTCATGTCCCTGGGAGGCCTGCTCTTTTCAAGGGGAGGAAGTGGGGGGCAGGTCTGAAAGAAGGGGGGGAAGTTCAGGAGGGAGATACAGGGGGAGGAGAAATTGCAGTAGGGATGTAATGTATGACAGAAAAATAAATAAAAGGGGGGAAAAGATGTGTGTCTCAGAGGCCACAGCCTAAGCTACAATGTTAACACCAGGGGCTCAGGAAGTCTCCCACTGAGGTGATCCCAAAGCTTAAAGGCAGAGAGTAGGAGTGGGCATTATCAGGATTTATCTAGAGTCAAAGACAGCATACGCACCAGGAGTTTTAGCTGTATGGACACTGCCCTTCACTCACCTGCTATAGTGAACAAGCCCACAAAAAGCAAGCATGTCCTCACCCAGACAGACCCACTTGGGGCAGAATGGTCTGAGGAGCAGGCTCTCAGGCTCACGGCAGCTCACCTTCATGAGCTCTCTGTCGGCCTCTGACGAGTACTCCTGGCTGTAGTGAAGGAGCATCTCGTGGAGTAGCTTGACATTGTTGTTAACCTCCTCCAATGTGTGTAGGCGCTTGGTCACTTTCTGGATGCGCGCCTCATCCTGCCTCAGCCAAGAGGTGCAGTAAAAAGCAAGTCCCCTAGCTTGTCTTTCAACAACCACAGGGTCCATTCCTCACCCAGCAGCACGAGGACAGAGGCCAAGCTCACCCCAGGCTGTTTTAGAGTAACTCCTCCCACTCTCACTACCGCCCCACCCCTCACTCCTCTGTGCTTTCTCACATAGGAAACAAGGCTCCTCCTGAAGTCCCTGCAGCTCAGGGCCTAAGGTCTCTGGGGAAGAACTGTGCCCCAGCCCCAGGGCCCAGGGTCCACTCACTTCCTTCACCATGGACTTGATGAGTTTGTTAGCTTCCTGCAGGTCATCTGGGTTCTTGCTCTTCAGCAGCTTGGCTAGAAGCTGGAAGAGAAGGCATCCCAAGTGAAGAAGGGCAGCCTGCACCCAGCCCACTGGGCACCAGAAGGAACTGCAATACCACACAAGACCCCACTTCATGCTTGGTAGGGTGGCTCATGCCTACACCACCACCACTCAGGCGACTGAGGCAGGAAGATGTCAAGTGCAAGGTCAGCTTATGTTAGAGAGAGACTGCCTCAAAAACTGAAAGACAAAAAGGCACCCACCCTCTGCTTCACACTCACACACAGCCTGCCTGTGACTGTTCATCTAAAAGAGCTCCAGGTCCAAGATGTGCTTTACCTTGGATTTCTCCTCATCATCAAAAACAGGGTTTTTGGGACGAGGTGGGGGAGAGGGGATGAGCGTTCTGTCCATGGGGATAGGGGGGTCCGACTGCACTATGCCTGAGAGGAGACACAAACGACAGAGCATGTGCTCAGGCAATGGTCACCTTGTCCTTCCCACAACAAGGGCCAAGTCCCTGTGATGAGCTGGAAAAGAGCGGGCTACTCTCACCTCAACCCACTAGAACCCCAGCTGAGCCCTCACGACAAACTCATCTACAGGAAAGGACCTTGGCAGGTCTCTGGAGACCCCAACATTCCCCTTTTTGCCTTAACTTCATTCATTTTTTTAACTTAACTTTCCTTCATTTGCCTTAACTTAACCTTCATTGTCACGCTGAGGTCAATGGAGAGCTGAACACATACCTTGTCTCTTCAACATATGGTAGGCATCTTTGATCTTTGCTTCTTCCGGCAAAGCCAGTGTCCAGCTAAAAAGCAACTCGATGACCTTAGTCTTCACCTTTTCAGACACCCTGTCTCCCAAGTACTAGGAGGGAAAATGAAGAGTCTACTACCTGAGACGTCAGGGAAGAATCGCTGTACACAGCACCTTCCCCTCATTCCAGGTCACAGTTACACAAACACACCTGGCACGCCCTACAGTGTGGTGGAGCAGGGGAGGGGGTGACAGCAGGCCAAGGCCAGATCCCTGTGCTTCCATGCAGAAGCTGCCTGAGACACTAAAAAAAGGGAACGCCGGCTGGAGAGATGGCTCAGTGGTTAAGAGCACTGACTGCTCTTCCAGAGGTCCTGAGTTCAATTTTCAGCAACCACACGGTGGCTCACAACCATCTGTAATGGGATCTGATGCCCTCTTCTGGAGTGTCTGAAGACAGCTACAGTGTATTCATACACATGAAATAAAGAAATAAATCTTAAAAAAACAAAACAAAACAAAAAAACAACAACAACAAAAAAGGGGAATGTAATAAAGATTTACTTCTATTTACATGAGTGTCCACTAGATGTGTGTGGGTGCCTGTAGAGGCCACAAGTTGGAACTGGATCGGCTCAGAGCTGTAGCAAGTACTTCTACTCTCCCGGCTCCAGCTTTGTCTCCAGCCCCATAAGCGTATTTTGAGGACCTTCTGAGATTGCCACCAGCATAAGAGCTGACCTGCTGTCTAGTGCTGTCCAGCTGACTCTGGCCAGCAGAGCACAGAAGCCAAGCCTGTAGTTGATGGGGGCTAGGAGCAGAGCACAGCTGCCCACACTCTCCCTGGACACACACAGCCAGGCTGTGCATCTACCAGGGGCCCACACCTCAACCTCATCAGTCCTTCGCACCTCTAGGACCCAGCTTTGTAAGTACAGGACACAGAGTCATCTCTATGGAGATGCTAATGGAGCAGAAAAGCCAATATTAGAGATGGGAAGGGAACAGCAGAAACTGCTACCAACTGACCTTTGGAGAGACAACTTTGATTAATTCATTCAAAAACCGGAACTTCCCCACTTCATTATGAAGTCTCCTGCCACAGTTCTTCATACATGCCTCCAGCACCTGCAGCCATAGAAAGAGACAGTCCTTAATGGGAGCTGTGGAACAAGACCCTGGTCACCAACAAGTATTAAGAAACCAGTCCCACCGGGCAGTGGTGGCCCATGCCTTTAATCCCAGCACTTGGGGGCCAGCCTGGTCTTCAGAGTGAGTTCCAGGACAGCCAGGGCTACACAGAGAAACCCACTCTCTAAACCCCCCCCCCCCAAAAAGAAACCAGTCCCAAGTGAAGGGATTCACTATGAGAAACAGTACACTCCCCTGAAGGATGGAGGTTAAACCACAGAACCATTCACCACAGACTCCTCCTTCTAAAGGCATGCTCCGTAGAGACTGCTATACAAAGGTTAGAGTAGGAAATGCTGAGTCCCAAGACACCAGGAAGTTTGCTGCCAGACTGGGCAGAGTCTTCCACAAAGAAACTGTCCTGGAACCTTGGCAGGAAAACCAAAGTCCAAAGAGAAAGTTCCTCCAACTCCCAGAATGGTCCTGCGTCCTTCCCACAAACTGACATTTCCACAAGTATAGGAGACATCTCAATCTATTTGTGTAAAGGGATGATGTCTCTTGCTTCCTTTTGTTGGCATGTTCCTCTGCTGCTTGGAGCCCCATCATTCATTCAGCTTGCTAACAGCAGTGTTTAGGTATGAATACGTGTGTGTGTGTCCATGCACCCTTCCTGTGATGAATTCCACCTTGTTTGGAGACAGGAACCTTCACTGGCCTGGAACTCACTGCTTAGTCTAGGCTGGCTGACCAATGAGACTCAGGAATCTGCCTTTTCTTGTTTTTTGCCACCCAGAGTCACATTTGGCTTTTTATGTAGGTTCCAGGGACTGAGCTCAAGTCTCAGGCTTGCACAGCATTTTACCAACCGAGAGCAGCCTGCCTCTCTGTACTGAGTTCTGGGATTAGATATGCTGAGACATACAGCACGTATTAACATGCCAGTGGTTTTTATCTTTTATTCAAAATAAACACACATACATAGGTGTGTTTATCTGCCTGCATATCTGTATACCACATGCATGCAAAGCTGGAGGAAGTCAGAAGAGAACATGGGATACCCTGAAACTTGACTTAAAAGATGGTTGTGATGCCAGGCATGGTGGCACACACCTTTAATCCCAGTACTCGAGGGGCAGAGTTCCAACCTGATGTACAAAGTAAGTTCCAGGATAGCCAGGGCTATTATACAGACAAACCTTGTCTCAAGAAACTATAAATAAATAAATAAATAAATAAGAAAGAATGGATAAAGGCATGAGTGATGGTTGTGAACCTCCATGTGGTTCTGGGAATCTCTCCAAGTGGGTGCTGGGAATTGAACCCAGGTCCTCTGGAAGAGTGGCCAGTGCTCTTAACCAGGAAACACCTTCCCCAGCTTCCAATGCTTGGTTCCTTTAAAGCAAGGTTTCTCAGCTGCAGCTGTGGACACTTTGGACTGGCCCCTTTGCTGTGGGGCTCTCCTGTGCACTCAAGGATATTTAGCAGTAGCAGTGGCTACTACTCTCCAGTCAAACCATCCCCAACCATGAAAGCATCTCCAGACAATACCAAATGTCCTCTGGAGACCAAAACTGTCCCCTGCAAGCCAGCCATAGTGGCACATGCCTGTAGTATTAACACTTTGGAGATAGAGACAGAAGGATCAAAACATCTTAAAACAAAACAAAACAAAAAACAATGGCCTGGTTGCCCTTGGGGGGAGAAAAATCACCATTTTAGAGGTCCTGCACCTGGCCTCTAAGCCCCATTGGTCTATGCCTCCAGGACCCAAATGAAATCAGGCTCAGAAAAGACGCTGGAGTCCTCTACACTTGGTTGTCGTCTGTCTGAACAAACCCTTGCCTCTGCCCTGTGGCTGTGCTGTGACTGCCAGCATGTCTTCTCTAGTACAGGCAGTGGTTTGCTTACCACTTTAAGCATCCTCTCTGAGCCCCGCACTGGCATCCCTGAGGGACTTGGGTAGGCTGCATGCTAGCTCTGGAGGCGTGAGTACTTGTGGACCAGCTGCCTGTAATGCTCTACACACATCCAACTTATATCAGGACTTTCTCCTAGACTCTGGGCATGAGTCTGGTTACGACCAACAGCCTAATGTGTGTATTAGGAAAGGCTTGAGCAAGTGAACACCCACTGCTGTCATTTCCAACAGCAAAGACCTACCGTGAGGGCCTGCACTGCCTCCCATTCCTGTGGAGACTGGATCTTGTGGGCCAGGAGTCGCACAGCAATCTGGGGCCTGGTAGACAAGCACATTACAATCAGTTTGCAAATGAAGGGCCAACTGGCCAGACTTCCTTAGCCAGCGCTGGTTCACTCGCTTGCCATTCACGCGGGTGTGTGTTCTCTCCCCGCGCCCCCTCGGGGACTCACCCTTCAAGCTCTTTGTTGATCTGATCACAGAAGCCAAGAATGTACTCCCAGTCCTCCTGGCGGTTGGAAGGATTGGTAGCTTTATCTTGGAACAAAACACAGAGGACGGCTGACTGTTAAAAAGAGCAACTCATAACACAAGGATATCTCCACATTTTTAAACAACTAAATATCGCTTCCAAATCGGTTTCATAAGAATACCTCCAGAATTCAGTCAGACAACAAATACAAATCTTGCTTTCTGTCCAATATTTTTGGAAGTTTCAGTAAAAAAAAAACAAAAACCAAAAACAAACAAACAAACAAAAACCCCAAAACCTCATGGAAGTCAGAGTAGATTGGGATCCAAAGGACAAACACAAACTTGAAAGATCAGAGTTCTCACTGACACCTTCAAGGTCCTGAGTTCAAGTCCCAGCAACCACATGGTAGCTCTTAACCACCTATAATGAGATCCGATGCCCTCTTCTGAAGGCACTACAATGCACTCATAAATGTGAATTTAAACAAATATGCTGCTTTAAAGTTTTTGTTTTTGTTTTTTTGAGAGGTTTCTCTGTGTAGCCCTGGCTGTAAAGTTTTATTTTAAGAAAGTGGACTCAGTGGCTACAACACTTCAAGAAACTTGCACATTTTACTACACAACTGTGAAGGTTTGTACGAATGGCCCAGGGAGTGGATTAGAAGGTGTGTCCTTGTTGGAGTAGGTGTGGGCTTTAAGACCTTCATCCTAGCAGCCTTCAGATGAAGACGTAGAAGGTTTAAATGGCCTTCGATGGTCAAGAGCAGACAGAGGCTGAGAGCATCCGAGGGGCGTGGCGTGCTGGGATCCCAGCACTAAAGGTACAGAGGGACAGCCCAGCAAACTTGTCTGGCCTTCCTCTCCGTTACTCTGGCACCTGTGCTGAGGGAGGTGAAATGGCTTCTGGTCTGACACAAATCCAATCCTGCTATTTGGTCAGGGCTTCAGGCTTAGACAAAAAAGCAAGCCTGAGGTGCACACCTTCTCCACCCTCGATCCTCTGTGGTGACTGAGCAGCTAACACTGTATGGGCTAACCTCAGCTTCTGGATGTGGGTTCTAAGTGTGGCTAACACTGTGTGGGCTAACCTCAGCTTCTGGATGTGGGTTCTAAGTGTGGCTGTTCTCTCTTTTTTTTCCAAATTCATATTTAAACTAATCTACATTTCTTTTTTTTTTTTAAGATTTATTTATTATATGTAAGTACATTATAGCTGTCTTCAGACACTCCAGAAGATCTTGTTATGGATAATTGTGAGCTGGGATTTGAACTCAAACCTTTGGAAGAGCAGTTAGTGCTCTGTTAACTGTTGAGCCATCTCTCTAGCCCATCTGTTCTCTTCTTTACATTGATGTATTTGGGGGATGGTGGTGGGGCTCAAGTGCTGTAAATGTGGAAGCTCAAGGACAACCTATAGGCACTGGTTCTCTCTTTATCATTTGATGTCTGAAAATCAATCTTAGACTTGGTGGAAGCATCTTGACTGGCTGAGCCACCTCACCTCCACCCTTACAGATTCTCACACTAGAGCCTAGACTGGTCTTGAACTCACCATGATCCTTCTACCTTAGAATCTAAAGCACTAAAATTGTAGGTATGCATCACCAAGTTGTGTTTCCTTAACTTTAAAAATCATCATTAGGCTGGGCACTGGTAGTGTATGCTTTTAATCCCAGCACTTGGGAGGCAGAGGCAGGCGGATTTCTGAGTTCAAGGCCAGCCTGGTCTACAGAGTGAGTTCCAGGACAGCCAGGGCTACACAGAGAAACCCTGTCTCAAAAAACAAAAAACAAAACAAAATGACCTCATTTCACATTTTTTAAAAAAGATTTATTTATTCATTTTATGCATTTGAATATACTGTTGCTATCTTCAGACACACCAGAAAAGGGCATCAAATCCCATTACAGGTGGTTGTGAGCCCCCACGTGGTTGCTAGGAATTGAACTCTGGAAAAGCAATCAATCAGTGCTCTTAACCACTGAGCCATCTCTCCAGCCCCTTGTTTCAAAACTTTTTTTAAAAGGTCAAAAGAGAAAGAAGGCTGGGGTATAGCGCAGCAGTAGAGGACTTGCTTGTCAATGACAAATGCCAATAAACAAAAGCAAAGGTAGGCTGAGCACGGTGGCAGATGCTCCCAATCTCAACTTCCATTAAGACAAGAAGGAAGGTCAGGCATCCTGTTTCCCCTGCCCACAAATCACCAGTAAGGTGGGGGACTGAATCTTAAGAATCCATCAGGCTGGGGCTGGATTGCCTGAGGACACTTTTTGTCTGGTTTCAGCAGGAACTCTCTTCCCAAGTTTGCTCAGCTCCTTACAGCACTTCCCTACCTTTTACTGTGTGTGCAGGAACACTGCCTGCACAGGGCTCAAAATACAACTGGGCAGACAGAGTGCCACTTCCCAGTGTCTGCAGCTCACATGGCCTGCCATCACCCACAGCAGCTACAACTCCTGAGGGTGGTACAAGGTGACTCTAGCTCTCCAAGTGCCCAACACTTCCACACCCACTCCACAATCTCCCTCAACTCATATAGGACTAGCAACAATGGAGCTCTCTCCTGCAAACCTGGCCCTGAACCACCCATCCGGGTCCTGCTCTGACTCACAGTTTGTCTATTTTGGGTCTCGGGTGGAAGCCTCATTCTCTGTTGCTTCCATCCCTCCAGATTTCCTACCCTCCTTGTCTGCTTAACCACTGCTAGCCTCAACTCCTACAGGATGTCAGAAGATAAGGATGAAGATAAGCAGCCTTGACTGCTCTCACTCCTCATGGCCTGGGCCTCTCCAAGGTTTCAAGTTGCACACAGCGACGATGAATGGAGAGAAGCAGACCCACGAGCACAGCAAAGGAAGGGTTAAGGCCGACTGCCCTGCTGCTGCTTTTTTAAAGACAGGGTTGGCTTTTTTTTTTTTTTTTAATAGCCTTGGCTGTCCTGGAACCAGTTCTGTGTCCGCAGACCAGCCTAGCCTCGAACTCAGACATCCACTTGCCTCTGCCTCCCAAGTGCTGGAAAATGAATGCTGTAGCCATCATAGTTGTCTACGATGCTTCAAGCTTGCACACATCTCACAAATAAGACACTAGAGGAACTACAGAACAGCCACACACAGCCATGCCTTTAAGAAGCTGTGCTCCGGTGTGAGCACCCAGGTAAGCCTGTTACTACGTTACAAGGAGAACCACCACCTTTCCTTACTAACTCCCGTTTGTATACACCATGCCTGCCACTGTTCAAAAGCACACTGGTACCCACTCCCAGACCTGGGTTGAAAACCTTACTGCTGTCTCTTCCCTTTCCTTACTGGCTCCTGAGTTCACTCACACCTGCAACTTTTACTGCATATTTACTTACTGTTGTGTGAGGGAAGGGGGTGAGAGGGGATATGTGTGGCATGTCACAAATGTGAGGGTCAAACGACAACTTGAAGAAGTTGGTTCTCTTTCTACCATGTGGCTCCCCAGGATCAAAGTCAGGTCCTAAGGCTCAGTAGCAAGTGACCGCACCTGCTGAGCCACTTCGGCCTTGGGCGTCACCTTCCTAGTCATCCATCCTTCTCAGTCATGCCCTCCCAGAACATCTCCTCTACCCACATCCCACCTCTTTCCCTCACATCGGATCATCCGACACCTGACGTGAGTCATGTGGATGGCACGACACACACGGTGCTTCTCTGCTCCTTTTCGTTTCTAGTGGCTGAACTCAAGGGTAGCCAGGCTGCCGCAGGACGCACACTCAGGGAGCCATCACACCTATGCCTATGCTGCCTGTTTTTGGAACCGGTCTCACCCTGTAAGCCTGAATGGCACTAATTCTTTATGTATCCCAGCTGGCCTCAATTTAGAGAGATGCTCTGGTCTCTCCCTCCAAGTGCTGGGAAATTAGATGTGAGCCACCACACTTGGCTTACTCTCATCATTCTAAGTCAGGTCCTGCCACCAATCCTCCTAAGAGGATGGTTTCCTCAGGTGTAAGAGGAACGGGAGCCTCCTAACTGCTCTCAACACATAAAATGCCCAGTGTCTCAGATGGCCCTAACTTTGCAGCTGGTCTCCCCCTACAGTTGTTTTGTTGTTGTTGTTGTTGTTGTTTTGGTTTGGTTTTTTGGTTTTTCGAGACAGGGTTTCTCTGTATAGCCCTGGCTGTCCTGGAACTCACTCTGTAGACCAGGCTGGCCTCCAACTCAGAAATCCACCTGCCTCTGCCTCCCAAGTGCTGGGATTAAAGGTGTGTGCCACCACTGCCCGGCACTCCTACAGTTGTTAACTGGTGTGCTCTACACACTGCCACCCAGCGTTCTCACGGTGGGTTCCCATTTCTTTTTAAGTCCTAGCTTGATGCTGTCTTCTCCTTCTGTCTTAGGTCATTTTTCACTTCCCCTCCCCGAAGGGAATCTTGCATTTTAGTACTTAGGATGCCACTTGGAATCTTTACCGCCTCAATTTCCATCCATCCTGATAGCACATCCTTCAGACTACAGCAAAGATGGCTTGAATTTCCTGGGCTTTTGCTTTTTTTCTGTTTTTGTAAGGCTGGCATGGAACCCAGTGCCTTGCAAATGTTAAATAAGAGGGCCACTACAGAACAAGTGTTATTCTTGTGTTCACTTCAGCAGCCCCGTGAACTAACACTGGAACGATACTGGAACGCACGGCCTCTATGCAAAAATGACACTCAAATTCGTGAAATGCTGCCCCACATCCTTTCTTTTCCAGGAAGGGGTTCTCTGTGTAGCCCTGGCCATCCTGCAACTCCCTCTGTAGACCAGGCTAGTTTGAACTTATGGAGATCCACCTGCCTCTGCTTTTCTGTGCTAGGATTAAAGATACACACCATTTTTCCTGGCTAAAATAAACTCAATACTTACTGAACACTAGCTGAACGTGCCAAGCAGGACTCAAGAGAGGGCTGAAGTCATCAGGAGAGGGCTTGCAAGGAAGAGTGTTCTGAGACAGGTTTGAAGCCTAGAACTAAGCAAGGGAGGAGGCTTCGGGTTCATGAGAACAGGGTGTGCTGCTGGGAAAAACATCACAAGGCCATCAAAGAAAAAGGCAGGCAATGGCCAGACACATCCTGGAAGGAGGCTGTCGGGTTTGGCATTCCTGGAATGGTGATAAATTGTAACTGCTCCTTTAGGAGCAGCATGCAGAGTGGACCAAAGAGAGGCTGCTGCAAGCTGTAGGTGACAAGGACCTTCACGGAGATGGCATTGACTGGACTGGTTTAAGTCACACTGTCTAGTCAGACGGTGCACATCTGAAATCCCAGCAGTTCAAGATCGGGCAGAAAGAGGTCAGCCTCACGTTCAAGTCTGAGGCCAGCCGTGGCTTCCTGAGACTCTGTCTCACAAAAACAAAACAACTAAGTCAACCCTACTTAGCTCAGCTTAGGTCATTTAAATCACTGCAGTTTCCCTGGTTCCATCTGCAATGAATCAATCTGCTCTGGCCATTACCCAGCTGCAAGGCTCTAGGAAAATGGTCTCACTGGAGTCACAATGTCCTCTTTCAATTGTGGCAACAGAATCTGTTTCATTAAGTGCGATACTTAGTCTACAATTTCAGCTATTTTCATCTTTCAAGAAGGGGATTGGGCCGGGCATTGGTGGCACATGCCTTTAATCCCAGGACTTGGGAGGCAGAGGCAGGCGGGTTTCTGAGTTCAAGGTCAGCCTGAACTACAGAGTGAGTTTCAGGACAGCCAGGGCTATACAGAGAAACCCTGTCTCGAACCCCACCCCACCGCCCAAAAAAAGGGGGATTGGAAACCAGGCCCGGTGGTACACATTTTTAATCCTAGCATTGGGGAGGAAGAGGCAGGTGGATCTGTGAGTTCAAAGCCAGCCTGATGTACAGACTGGGATCCCTGGGTAAATGATTTTAACCAGTGCCTGTAATCCAGCACTGTACACTCCTCAGAGAACTGTTACATATAGGGAGATGGCGCTGTGGCCTCCCTGCAAACAGCAGACATTGCAAATGTAATCTTCCTTTTCTTTGAGATGTAGCTCCCCATCTTAATTCATTTCAATCGCCTGAAGGAGAGTTCTTAAGGAAGGCCATGCAGCGAGCAACAACATTCAAGACATCAAGAGGCAACTGCAGTCGGCAAAGGATCTCCAGCTCAGGGCTCTATTAAGGCATCTTATCCAATTTCTGTCTCCATTTAAGAGGCTCCCCGGGGGCCAGTCCTTAGTAAAGTTAATTTATTAACCCCTGGTAAGGCGTGATTAACCGGCCTTATTAACCCTTACTAAACAAACTGTATGAACTGCCTGCTGATGTTAAACCTTAGTCCTCCTAGCAATGTATAAATTAAGTAAGGCTAGCAACACATCGATGCAGCGACGGATTCACTGCTCTCTGATTTACTCAAGAGCGGGTCATCGTGCTAAAATGAGTGAGGACCGCGCATGCTTGAGTGTGTCCCTTCAATACCTATTTAGCAAGCTGTGTGGTACTCTGTTCCCTGTAGTCGCGCTTTGGAAAACAAATCTCACTCCAAGCATCCTGACTCCATGGTGACAATCCTGAAGCTGCCGGCCCGAATCCGGAGCGTTCCCGTCCCTGGAGCCCAGGCTGGGGGCAGTCCCACCCCAACCTCCCCAACGCGCCCGCCCGTCAGCCCGAAGAACGCGGTGTCGCTTTCCGGGCCTGCAGGGTCTCGAGCTGCAGGTGTCACACGCGGGAGCCTGAGGACGCGCGGCCGGCGGGGAAGGGCCGCTGCTCGCTCCGGGGTGTGAACGCGGGATGCTCGCAGGCGGACGACGCTGGGCGCGGACGGCCGCAGGCCGCAGGCCGCCGACGCGGAGGGGATGGCGCGGGGAGGGAGGACGAAGGAGGGAGGCCCGCGGCTGGGGATCAGGCCGCCGCGGCCCCGGATACTCACTCAGCCAGGACTCCAGGCTCTCCCCTTCCGCCTCCGCCATATTGCAGCCGCCCGGTCCGGCCCTGGGCCCTCAAGCCTCGCGAGATTCTGCGCGAGCGAGCGGGCCGGGGGCGGGGCCCGCATGGGGGCCTGAGCGGGCAGAGGGCTGCGGTCCCCGGGCGCGCCGGACTGTGTCGGGTACCGCGGGGGCGAGAATGTCTTCTTGCTTCCTCCTCGCGGGGAGCCTCCGACGGGACGCTCACGCTTGAGTGGACCGCGCAGGTTTCCGTCCGTGTCCTGCCGCTCGCTCAGGCGCGCCGTGGGCGGCCCGCCGAGGTCCCGATGGCGGCCAAGATGGCTGCCCCCGCGCTGCACTCTGCGCGTCGGTGGTCGGGGCTGGCCCTGGGAGTGAGGTGCGCCGCGTGGAACCTTCCAGGGTGAGGAAGCGACGCGTAGCCGGGGCTGCCGCCCAGACCTTTGCGGGAGAGCCCGGGGAAAGCGGGAGGGCGCTGACTCAAGCCATCGCACGGGCCGCTGGGAGGGAGCGGGCTCGGTAGCTCGCCCAGCCTGGCAGGCCGGGTTGACCCGCACCGCTTCTACCCAGAGCCGAAAGTGCGGCCCTGCTGGAGACCTCAGGCCTGGGATCGCCCAGGCGGTTGGTGGACAACCGACGCTTCACGTGGAGCTTGCAGAGGAACAGGCCTAAGTGGCCGGTTTCCGAGAGGGACGAAAGGCAGGACGACTGTCAGGTTTAGCTTGCGGTCCCAGCGCCACTGGCTGGCCCTCGTCAGCGTGATGGCGAGCAGGCTTACTGTTAGGTCAGGCTGGATCACTTCTGTGGAGTCACAAATTCAACTGTGGAGTTCTCTTGTCTGCTTCCTCCTCTGCCCACTTCCAGGCTCGCACAGGTGAGGTGGAGCCGCTATGCCCCCGAATTCAGGGATCCCTTGATTGACAAGGAATATTACCGCAAGCCCGTGGCGGAACTCACCGAGGAGGAGAAGTATGACCAGGAGCTCAAGAAAACTCAGCTCATCAAAGCTGCGGCTGCGACTGAAACTAGCTCGGTGTTCGCAGACCCTGTCATCAGGTGAGGTGCAAGTGCTCCTATTCTGTGGGCTGGAACTAGCCCGGGGAACGTTTCTGCTGGGGGAGCCGTAGTACAGCCTTAGGAAGCTAAACATGTTTTTCCCCTTGAAGCAAATTCACCAACATGATGATGAAGGGAGGCAACAAAGTTCTGGCCCGATCCCTCATGGCCCAGGTAAGCCCGCTGCCCCCTCTTTGGCTTTTCTTTCTTTTCCCTCTGGCTTTGTTCCGTGTCTGCGTTTTACACCATAGCTTCAAAACTGGAGAACAGGTTTCTATTCCTGTCATTAAGATTTCCAGGATCTGGGATTGGTGGTGCCCACCTCAAATCCCATCGCTGGAGAGGTGTTTGACTCTAGCACTCAAGAGGCAGAGGCAAGTCAGATCTCTGAGTTCAAGACCAGCTTGATCTACAAGAGTGAGTGAGTGGTGGCGCACGCCTTTGATCCCAGCACTGGGAGGCAGAGGCAGGCGGATTTCTGAGTTTGAGGCCAGCCTGGTCTACAGAGTGAGTTCCAGGACAGCCAGGGCTACACAGAGAAACCAAGTCTTGAAAAACCAAAAAAAAAAAAAAAAGAGTTCTGGAACAGAGCTACATTCTGAGATCCTGTCTTAAAAACAAAAAGAGCCAGAGGTAGGCAGGTCTCTGAGTTCCAGGGCAGCCAATCTTGGGGTGGGGTGGACGGGGACAGCCTAACAAAAAAAGAGGCAGAGTCGGGAAAAGTTTGAGACCAGCATGGGCAAAAGCTAGTTTCACCCCGGCCAGAGCTACACAAAGTCCCCCAGAAGTTTCTCGTTCTGTCAACAGTAAAAACAGTTCTTGGCTGGGTAGCGGTGTTCACATGTCTAATCCCAGCACTTGGGAAGCAGCAGCTGGTGGATCTTTGTGAATTTAAGGCCAACCGGATCTGCACAGGGAGTTCCAGGACAGTCAGGGCTACACAGAGAAACCCTGTCTCAAAACAAGAATAATCTCAGCCTGTTTTTGGTGTCCTAGCCTAGCAAAGCAGGAGGCACTTAAACTCCAGCTTTTCTGAAAGGGTCTCATGGGGCACAGTCTAGCCTGGACCTTGCTGTGTACCCGAGGATAACCCTCAACTCCTGACTCTCCTGCTGGGTGCACTTAAGCCCAGCACCTCTTGTGTGTCTTTGCAGACTCTGGAAGCTCTGAAAAGGAAGCAGTTTGAAAGGTACCGTGCTGCGTCCGCAGACGAGCAGGCCACCATTGAGCGGAACCCCTACAGGATCTTCCACGGGGCGCTGAAGAACTGTGAGCCTGTGATTGGGTTGGCACCTATCCTCAAAGGGGGCCGTTTTTACCAGGTCAGTGGGGAGCCCGAAGGTCAGACAGGTCAGGGTGGGGGCATGTCCAGAGTTGGGCCAAGTGTAATAACCCTAGAAATTGAGGACTGTCAGGATCTGCTTGTCTGAGGCCCAAAGTGTAAATGCCACAGGCAGAGGACAAATTGTCCAGTGTAGCCTAAGCTATGAACTCTTGGTAAAGGACTGTGTTTATTCACCATTGTCTGGAGTAGTCCTGGTCCATGAGCATGCATCATTACTGAAGGAGGGGTCCCTAGCCCAGCGGGTAACCATAGTATTATCTTAGGTTATTTTTCCCTTTAATATCAGCTCCTAAGACCAGGGGGTTTTCTTCACTGTATCTCTGGTGAGTGCGAGGCATGTGGTTCTTGTACCATGGCTCAGGCAGCAGGATTCTCCCAGTTGGTGTTTTGTGTCAACTTGACAAAGCTTCCTCTGGTGAAGGAAAGTGCTTAAGTTTACCATGTGAATGCTCCTTAGTCACAGAGGTCCCCGAGATAATGGAAAGTCAGAGAGAGCAGTTTGTGTCCTCAGGCCCATCCCAGGAATAGTCCAGAGAGACTACACAGCAACTTCTGTTAGGCCCGACCTGAGCCTCAGCTTGCTTCTGCCCAGGTCCCCGTGCCTCTAGCTGACCGACGGCGGCGCTTCCTGGCCATGAAGTGGATGATCACAGAGTGCCGAGAGAATAAACCTCGGCGGACACTGATGCCAGAGAAGCTGTCGCATGAGCTGCTGGAGGCTTTTCATAACCGGGGTCCCGTGATCAAGAGGAAGCACAATATGCATAAGATGGCAGAGGCCAACCGTGCCCTGGCCCACTACCGCTGGTGGTAGCCGGAAAGGAGTGGAGGGAAAGGAGACACTGCCTCAAGAAACCACTGGAGGGCTGGACAGGTGGCTCAGTGGTTAAAAGCACTGCTCTTTGCAAAGGACCTGGTTTCATTCCCAGCACCCACAGGGAGGCTCACTAACCACCTATAACTCCTGTTGCAAAGGTTTCGACACCTTCTGTCGGCTGTGGGCACCAGGCATGCACATGGTAAACAGACATGTGTAGACAAAACATCTAGTGAATGTTAATCACTTGAGCTACTATCCTATTGGAAAGTTGTGGGAGTACTGTTTGTAATGCAGCCTTCCGTCCCGAGAAGCTCTTGGACTCTCCATGCCGGCTACACGTTGGGTTGCTACAGCTTGTTGCCTTTCACACAGGGAGATGCACTCAGAGGAGCATGTGCTGTCAGGGATTCCAAATTGGTTCCCCTGCTTCCCACCCCCAATAAAGACAGAACGTTTCTCCTTAGAGACTTCCTCCAGGAAACTCGGGTCCAATCTGGATTAGAATAAAGACCTCTGGGGCTGGAGAGATGGCTCAGCGGTTAAGAGCACTCACTGACCTTCAGAGGTCCTGAGTTCAATTCCTAGCAACCACATGGTAGCTCACAACCATCTGTAACGGGAATCCGATGCCCTCTTCTGGTGTGTCTGAAGACAGCTGCAGTGGACTCGTATAAATAAAAAATAAGTAAATCTTGAAAAAAAAAAGTTTGGTTTCAGAAAAGATTTATTAGAAAACCCCCATCCCAACTAGATGAGGCAGTCACTTGTGACTGGAGGAAGCAGGCTTATCTCCACAAAAGTCTCTATAAAATATATAAAACACCCTTTCTCTTTGTAACTTGCCCTGAACATCCCAAAGCACTCCACCAATGGCTCTAATTGCCCGTTTTACAGATGGGAAAACGAAGGCACCAAGGCTGTGTTGCACCAGTGGTTACACAGTTCAGTGTTTGTTAGTTGATTTTCCCTGCTGGGCCCAGATGGAAGGTGGTGGGAAGCTAACAGGGCTTGAAGGCAGAGGAAAACAGGACAGTCTTCAGCCAACTCTACAACTCCGAGTGAGGGAAGGGAAGAGGGCAGAACCGCAGCAGTCAGAAAAGTCTAGAAGGGACCAGGGCAAGGATTCTGGTGCCAGCTTGAAAGGAGGGTCACAGGAAGGCGGGTGGAGCCTAGCTTAGTCAGAAACCTCACTGTAGTAATACTTATGGGCAGCAGGAGTGGTCTTCCAGCCAGCTGCCCGGAACTCAATGATCTCCAGCAGCAGCAGCCGGGCCAGGGAGCTAAGGTCTATGGGGAGCAGGAAGCCATCCCGGATTAGGATAAAGAGCTCATCCATGCGCTGCCCATTCATCTTCTCCAGCTGCTCCCCAACCCGGTGCAGCTGCAGCACCAGGCAATCCACCTGCAGGGGCAGTGGGAAGGCCAGGTCAGCCGGAGGGAAGAGAAACATGGCATGGAGGTGTGGCAGCACCTCCATTCTGACACCTGGGGGCATGGCCCAAATCTTACCAGAAGGGACTTGTCCAGAACATTCTGACCAGGCTGAACTCCAAACCAGGCCAGCTTCCACAAACTGTTGCTTAACCCTCCCCTTGTGTATACCCCTGACTCTTAGCTGGTTTCTGGGCCATCTGTGCCCACAGCTGGCCACAGCATTTGCCATTCTGAGCACAAGGCTCCAGTAGTGGAGCCTTGGACTCCATGTGCTGGATAAATTCCAGCCACTGTAGTTTGTCTTGTGATGCCTACAGGCCTTGGCTGCCCCTGCTGGGCACCTGGCTGAGGAGCAGTGCCCTCCAAGGCTGGGCTCCACAGCCTTGTCAACGGTCACTCACCTCCTCTTCCCTGCTCAGACTCTCAGGCTGGGCCAGCTGGAAGAGACAGTCATAGACAGGGTTAACCAGGGCCATCATGGGCATGTTGTTCACCTGTGGGGAGAGCAAAGGCACCAGGGAAGCTGCATTGGTGACACTTGGGAGCCATCCAGCGTGGCCTTGGGACATAGGCCTTCACTGCTTCGAAGGTGACTTCCTTGCCTCACCCTCAGGTAGTCAAAGATGTTGCAGATAAAGGTGACATAGCAGACCCAGCCCTGCAGGGAGCATGCTCGAAGCTGCTCCCGGGCATCGTACTCTTTCTGCAGGCGGTTGAGGAGCCCACGGCGGAAGACACTCTGGCCTGCTTGCTTGCTCTCTGCCTGTGTGCCAGAAGAGAGGGTTGTAAGCAGGGCGCTGGCCACTACCTGCCCCAGCCTGTTTCTGTCTAGACACCCGTGTATCTTCTGCTGGCTAGCCTGTGCCTGACCCTGAGGTGGCATCCTCAAGGCAGCCTCCCTCTCTGCCAGCCCCCCAACCTGAATGATGGCGTAGCACATCCGCCCTGCTTCCTTGCTGAATACGCAGTCCTGCAGAGAATGGTCCACAATCACATTGGCTACTCTCTCCAAGTCCACAGCACCTGGATCTGGGCAAGAGACAGGAGGGGAGTCTACACCCGCCTGCTTAATCACACCTGCCTCCATCTGCTAAGGATCGAAGTGGGTTTTGTTTTTCTTTGAGAGAGGGTCTCACTATGTAGTAGCCTTGGCTAGCCCTGGCACACTATGTAGACCAGTCCTCAAACTCACAGAAATCCACCTGCCTCTGCAGCCTGAGTCCTGGGAATAAGTCAAGCACCACCACAACTGAGGACTGAGATAGCTGTAATAAATAGGGCATTCCCATCACATGCTTAAGACAGAAAAGGAGCCGGGCAGTGGTGGCACATGCCTTTAATCCCAGCACTTGGGGAGGCAGAGGCAGGAGGATTTCTGAGTTCGAGGCCAGCCTGGTCTACAGAGTGAGTTCCAGGACAGCTGGAGCTATACAGAGAAACCCTGTCTTGAAAACCAAAAGGAAAAAAAAAAAAAGAAATATCAAGACTGCCGGGCAGTGGTGGAGCACACCTTTAATCCCAGCACTTGGGAGGCAGAGGTGGGTGGATTTCTGAGTTCCAGGACAGCCAGGGCTATACAGGAGAAACCCTGTCTCGAAAAACAAAACAAAACAAAAAACAAAAAACAAAAAACAAAAAAAAAAGAGAAAGAAATGAAAGAAAGAAATATCAAGACATTAGGTATTTTCCTAAAGACAGAGTTCCAGATAGCGTAGGTTACATGTGACTGTGTCTCAAAATAAAGGACGTGGGTTGAGTGGTGAACACCTATAATCCTATGACCTGAGGGGTAGAGACATGCCAGCCTGGTCTACATAGCAAGTTCCAGGTCAGCCAGAGATAGTGAGATCCTGTCTTTAAAAAAAAAAACAAAAACAAAAAACAAAACAACAACAAAAAACCAAAGTTGAAGGTGTAAAGGGTGTAATTTAGGGAACATGCACTATGCTTACTATGTGTGGACCAAAGACTAGAGATAAAGCAACCAAACCAATAAAAATGTCTTCTCCAGAGATGGCTATAAGCAAGCCCAGGGCAGCTCACTGGACCCCAGGTAAAGCAGTGTCTCAGTGGTAAGAGCACTTGCTTTGCAGAGAACCCAGGTTTGATTCCCAGCTTCCAGGCTGGCCGTTCCCAGAAAGCTACAACTTCAGCTCCAGGGGCTCTGACACCCTCCTGTGCCTCCACAGGCACAGCATATGTGTGCTTCACAGGTGGACAAGTAGGTATACACATAAACAAACAAACAAAAGAGTATTTGTATTCTGCCAGGAATGGTGCAAACCTTTTATCCCAATATTTAGGCAGAAGAGGCAGGCCAATTTCTGAGTTGTAGGCCAGTCAGGGAGAAATCCTTGCCAATAAATAAATGAATGTAGGATTAGGAGGCTGCAGGAGACCAAAGTACAATCGTAGTTTCTCAGGCTACGCATCTTTTATTTTCTGGCACTGACTTGATGGGTGTACACTAACTGCCAAGACTTCACCAACATTTTTTTTTTTTTCCGAGACAGGGTTTCTCTGTATAGTTCTGGCTGTCCTGGAACTCATTCTGTAGACCAGGCTGGCCTCGAACTCAGATATCTGCCTGCCTCTGCCTCCTGAGTGCTGGGATTAAAGGCCTGCGCCGCCGCCACCACCACCCGGCCATTTTTTTTTTTTTTTTGAGATAGTCTTGTCTTGGTATTTAGCTCTAGCTGGCCAGAGCTCACCATGTAATTTTTTGGTTCATTCATGTCATATGTACAAATATTTTGCTTGCATCTATGTACGCACACCATGTGTTTGCTTGGTACGGGAGATCAGAGGATGGCATGGGATCCTGGGAACTGAGTTACCATGGTCTTGAGCCTCTCTGAGGTCTTCTGCAAATCAAGTGTTCTTTATGGTTTTCTGTTTTATCTGGATGACATCTCACTTTGTAGCCCCGGCTACCCTGCCTGGCCATCTCTCCTCCCACAGGCACTCTCAGTGTTGAGCAGTTTGGCCTTGAATTTGTGCTAATCCTCCTACCTCTGTAATCTGCTGGGATTACAGGCATGCACCATGTATGTGGCTTGTGTGTTCTCTAAACAGAGAGGCTCCAGACCTGAGCAGCTGTATGGAGACTTCTCCAAAGTGTTTAGCTTAGCACATGACAGCAATCACTAATTGTTCTGTCAAACTTCTGTCCTGAGTGTTACGACAGAGGGGCCAGGCAATTGCATTTCCCCTCTGCCAGGCTGATTCCCCAACCTCTGTCCATTCAAGGTGCTGACTGCACCAAATGCAAAGACATTAAAGAGAAAGCAGTGTTCTTTCACGGGTACTTAAAAGGCTTTATGATCTTAGAACTCTGTGATTCATTCTCCAGAATACTGGCTTAAATGTAGCGTGTCTTCACATCGAGAATTAGGTCTGACTGACTCACATTCAGAATTAGCCAAGGAACACCTGGACATTGCCTGGCTCTGGGCCTCGGCCCCCATCGCGGCTCGGACCCAAACATAATGTGTGGTCTGGGAACCTCACTGGCTCACCCAGGGGGACTTTCGTAGTGTGCTGGATAGTTTTATGTCAACTTGACACATATTAAGTGGTGGGTGGCAGGCTCACCTTTGAGCGCGGTCTTGAGCAGCTGCTGCGTCTCTGCATCAAAAGACTGGATTTTATACTCATCTCTACTGGCCTCACCCATGTCGGTATAGGCCCGGCAGGTTTTCACTGGCCTGAAACTAATGACAGCACCTGAGAAGCAAAGACGGTTGAGGCTTCAAGTGTGAATCACAAAGCTCTGGATTCTAGTCCTGAAGCCACAGGGCAGGGCAGACCAGGCCTTGGGACAGGCGGGACTGGGCTTTCTGTCGCATTCAGTGGTTGGCTGAGTGCCCACTAAACTTGGCTTCGCGTGGAGTACTCGGGTACCAAGTAGACACCTGCTGCTCAGCTGAAGGAAACCCAGGCTTCTGGGATCACATATGAGAAATGAAGCGGGAATCCACCTAAGGTCGCAGCAGGGTCGGGGCTATTAGCAGTCAGTATCAGGGTCAATCTAGGAGAGCAAATACTGAACTGGGTGTGTCAGACTCTCCCGAATCATCCAGCATGGAGGATGCTGGCTCAGTCCAAGCCGCAGATCCTGACACCAGCAGGGCTCCGAGCCCCTCTCTCCAAGCGTTAGCCAGTCCTCTCAGCCTACAGCGCTCACCCCTGCAGCCGTTGGGCGAGGGTTGGCCTGCGTGGGAGGGCGCCTGCGTCTGGGGCGCCGCGCGGCGCGCGCCTGGCGTGGCACGGCGCGACGGCTGAGCCCGTCTCGCTAGCGCCGCCTGCCGGCCACGGCCCGCCCTCACCTCCGCACCCCGCCGCCGCCCCGGCCGCTCCCTCGCTTGGCGCGGAGACGGATCTGCACCCTACAACCGCGACACCGTCACCGCCGCGCGCTGAAAGCTCACCGGCCCCTGTCCCCTTCCCACCCGGCGCACCTCCGCCTTGCTTCTGACCGCGGAAGCCTCAGAGCGCTGGACCGGACCTGCCCTGCGTTTCGCATGAAGTCGTTGGTCTTGCCGGGTCGCACCCCGCGTCGGGGTCACCATGTCCCTTGCCCGGCTCAGGTGAACTAGGTCAGAGACTCCCCGGCCGTGCGGCGTGGGCGGAGCCTCAGGAAGAAGGCGTGGCCTGCCCGGGAGGCGGGGCGTAGTCGTCGGGGTTTTGGCCGGTAACAGCGGAGGGCTAGGGCAGAGCCGCACCCTGGCAACTCCCTCTCCTGACACTCAGGGCAAAATAAGTTTTAAATCAAAGAGGCAGCCAAGAGAAAGGCCTGGGTCCTTCCGGGGGAGGGGTGGGGCGGTCGGGAGCATCACTGGTGCGCACAGGAGCCAAAGTTCGCGGCTGTTTTAAGAGTTGCCACAGCACCCAGGGTAAGAGATTCAAAAAAAGAACTCTGTGGCCGTACAAGAAGCTCCAGAGGGCAGGGTAATGAGGAGCACGGAATTTACTTCGATAAGACTTCATAAAAAGAAAAAAATTCAGACAGCCGACCCTGATCCTTCCAGGTTAAGATAAAGGAGAAACACGTTCTAAGTAAAGGAGGTGAACAACTCACAGGCTCCTGGAAGCCCCTCCCTTCTAAGGTGTAAAAGCATCGAGGATTGCCGAATTGCTCTCAAGCGAGCTAAGTGCACACCCGCGTAGAAGCAGCAGCGTGAGCTGGACTGCCCAGCACACTCTTGAGACTGCTCAGGTTAACCTGAAGAGGCTGGGACCAACTGAGCTGCCTGGAGGACTCTCCAGTCTCTTGGGCTGCCTGCAGACTGCACAGTGTGCTCCATGAGTCCAGCTTTCATGCTAGGCTGAGCTTTGAGCGATGCTGTTGTCTTTGAGTTATTTCTGCTCCTATAAGTAACCCCAAGGAACCTCACTGGCTCACCTCGATGGACTTTGGTAGTGTGCTGGTTAGTTTTATGTCAATTTGACACAAACTAAAGTCATTTGAGAGGAGGGAACCTCAACTAAGAAAATGCCTCCCTAAGATACTGGTGCAGGCAAGCCTGTGGAGCATTTTCGTAATTTGTGATTGATGGGGAAGGGCCCAGCCCGTTGTGGATGGTGCCATCCTTGGGCTGGTGGTCCAGGCTGAGCAAGCCAGTAACCAGCACCCCTCCATGACCTCTGCATCAGCTCCTGGCTCCAGGTTCCTACCCTGTTTGAGTTCCTATCCTGCCTTCCTTTGGAGATGAATAGTGATGTGGAAGTGTAAGCCACATAAAACCCTTTCCTCTCCCACTTGTTTTTTGGTCATGATGTTTATCACAGCAGTAGAAGCCCTAAGAAAGGTAATAAATATCCTTGCAATAGTCTGTAATCACCTCCTTCTCTGGTATATAAATTTATTCACATCTCTCCAGGAACAGGGTCACAAAAAACTCCTGCTGCTCCAAGCCCAGGAAGCCAACAGCCCACCCGTCTCAGAAGCCCTTCCAAGTGTCCCTGGGTCTTCAGAATCAAGAGCCAAGATCAGAAAAGGTTCAACCTTTTATATGGTGTTGGTGCATGCCTTTAATCCCAGCACTTGGGAGGCAGAGGCAGGTGGATTTCTGAGTTCTAGGCCAGCCTGGTTTACAGAGTGAGTTCCAGGACAGCCAGGGCTATACAGAGAAACCCTGTCTCAAAAAAACAAAAACAAAAAAACAAAAAAACAAAAAAAAGAAAGAAAAAAGAAAAGGTTCAACCACCATGGGAGGGCTACAGGGGACCACAGAGGCGAAAGTGGAACTGACAGGCAGGGCAGAGTCCCAGTTTCCATGATCAGGGTCATTCCCAGCAGGCATTATAATCCAAGTTATGGCAGGGGCTGGAATCCCACAAAGTCAAGAAATAATCTCCCCTCCCTTCCCTCTCTAGACCAGCCCCATTGCTAGGCTTGAGCATGGGAAAGACGACAGTCATGTGAGTCTTCTATCGTGCCTGTCATCTAGAGACCTATGTCTGACCCCTGGCTCTGCTAAGGGATGCCAACCACGTCTCACCAGGCTGTTGGATATCCCCATGCTGTGGGGCTGAGGCCCACCTGGGATCAGAGGATGTGAGTGTGCAGCAAGCATGCAGAGCTGATGATGGCCCTGGGTGAGTACCCAGCACCCCAGTGAGAGGGAGCCATTCTGTCTGCCGCTCAGCACATCCTCTTCACCTCCTGCCTCCTGCCTGGGAGCTGGCTCTGTCTCAGTTTCTTTCCTTCCTGTCGGAGCCTCACAGACATAAAGGTCTGGGCTTGGGAGTTCAGGAGCTACCCGCATATTAGGGCTCCCCCCCCCCGAGCTGACCAACATGGCTACCTCAGGGCTGTAAGCCAGAAAGGCCCCTCCCATCACCCTCCCCCAGCTGGGATGTGGTTCCTAAGCTACAGGAGTAACACAAGGAACTCGCCTTTTACTTTAATGTCTATTAAATAAGTTGGCAGGAGAAAGCAGACCAAATTGTGGAGGTTAGAATTGTGCAAAGAGCCCAGCTTCATCCATCTGCACCCCAGTGTGCTCCTACCAAGACCGGGAGCGATCTCCCCAAAGCCAGGACTGCATAAAAAGATGGCCAGTTCCTTCTGGGTCGGGCTGCTAGGAGGTGAGACGCACACAGCAGGCTCCTCCAGCACAGCTTTCTTTCTACAGGGCAAGCACTCCCTTCTCTCTTCCGTCTGCTCAGCAAAGGCCCTTGCCTTCTGCCTTCCTTCAGCTCTAGATGACCTCATGCTCACAGCAGCTGGCCCAGTAGGCCAGGCAGGCAGCGGCCATTGTTCAGTATGAGCTCAGAGCCGAGTGTGGCTGGGCCCTCCTTAGGCCTCACAACTATCTGTCTTCCTTCCTTATGCAGTGGAAGAGGTTACAGAAGAGCTCGTACCAGAAGAACATGAAGCCAGTGGAGAGCGAAGCCTTGATCAGGCTGGGGGTCAGGCCCTTGAAGAAGCCCCGGGTGCCTTCCTCCTCGAACACCTTCCGCATGAGGTCCAGGAGGCCCCTGTAGCTCCGCACCTGGGAAGGAAGGTGGAGGCTGAGGAGGAAGCAGTGTCTAAAACCAGGACTGCCCAGCACAAGGCAACTCCCAGTAACTGCTTTCGGGATGAACGGGGCCTGGATGTGCGGGTTCTTCTTTCTAGTTCATGCTGTAACTGAGGAGGGCCTGGGGCAGCAGCTAGAGAGCGTTCCTTCCTGGTAAGGAAGTACTTGACTGGTTTCCATGGTGCAGTAAGAGCTCTGGCCCATCTTGGAGTCTTCACCTCATTATCTTGTTCCCCTTGGGCAGCAGGTCTGAATAGGGCCATCACGAGATTATCCCTAACCTGTGCCCACCTCTAGCCTGGCCTATGTCCCCAAGCCCCTCCCTCTGTTATGCTCCAAGGACACTTGATGTTTGGACACCATCCAGCATCAAGTCCAAGTTCCAAGTCTGGCTCCCATTCAAGGCATTTCAACATTTAGCTCCCATTGGTCCTCCAGGAGTGCCCCCGCCTCCCTCTCCCTCCCTCCCCCCTTCTCTCCCTTCTCTCCCTCTCCCCCCCCTTCCTCCGTCCCTCCAGCTAGATCACACTAGTTTCCATCAGGAAAAGAGCCTCTGTCCTGGGCTCTTGCCAGTTCTCCCAATTTAAATTCAAATGCTCTCTTCAGGATGCCTTGGTAGATAGAAAAATAAGGTTACAAAATCTAGCATTGTGTAACCTTATTTTTAATTTTTTTTTTTCGAGACAGGGTTTCCATGTGTAGCACTGGGTGACCTAGAACTTGCTCTGTAGACTAGGCTGGCCTCAAAATTATTGATCTTCTTGCCTCTGTCTTCCAAGTGCTAGGATTAAAGGTGTGCACCACCACCACCAAGCTAACCTTGTTCTTGTAAAAATGTACAGGTGTGTTTATACAAAGAAATAAAGCTACAGAAGACCGGAGCAGGGACGGAAGACCAGAGCAGGGACAGAAGACCAGAGCAGGGACAGAAGACCGGAGCAGGGACGGGGTCACTACTGCCAGCTCCCTGTCCACTACGACCCAGCTGCCCAGGATGGCTTACCTGGCCAAAGGTAGATCGGGCATGTTCGAACCCGCCCACCTGCAGGCGCTTCTTGAAAAGGTCCAGGGGGTACGTAAGGGTCTTGCTGATGACTCCAGAGCCACAACCACAAAGCAGGTTTTTAAGGTTCCCTGAGCCAGAGACACCATGTTAAGAAGGGTGAGGGAAGACAACGTGACAGGGGAGGGGGAGAGGGGACTACTCAGGGTTTTAGGGCACCTGCTGCTCTTCCAGAGAAACCAAATTCTGTTCCCAGCACTGACATCAAGCAGCTCACAATGGCTTGTAACTACAACTCCAGGGGATCTTTTAGCCTCTTTGGGTACCCCTCCCCTACACACACACACACACATGAATAATAAACCAGGGCTGGAGAGGTGGTTCAGCAGTTAAGAGAACTGCCTGTTTTTCCAGAGGGCCTGGATTCCACTCCCAGCACCACATGGTGGCTCACAATTGCCAATAACTTCAGTTCTAGGGGATCCAAATACCTCTTCTTGCCTCCAAGGGCAAAGGCGCACACACACATAGTACAGACATACATGCAGACAGAC
This sequence comes from Mastomys coucha, assembly GCF_008632895.1. Taxonomy (NCBI): domain Eukaryota; kingdom Metazoa; phylum Chordata; class Mammalia; order Rodentia; family Muridae; genus Mastomys; species Mastomys coucha. Next base: position 112,019,581 of record NW_022196911.1, read on the forward strand.
AATACTCACATACATACTCCATCACAGAACGAAACCCCACAAGCATTCCTGCTTTTCAAAGGGAACCTGATCACTGCAGAGCCACACAGCCCCTGCAGCATTAATGACCACAGGCACATTAGCCAGCTCTGTAGCAAGGTCCACTGTGCTGTCATTCCCACCAGGAGGTACAGAGCCTGTGAGTCCCAAAATAAGAGTGGGAGCACTGTGCCCCTCCCCCTCCAAACAAGAACCACAGAAGTAAAAGTAAAATATAAAAATAAAAAAATGTGCCGGGCAGTGGTGATGCACGCCTTTAATCCCAGCACTTGGGAGGCAGAGACAGGTGGATTTCTGAGTTTGAGGCCAGCCTGGTCTACAGAGTGAGTTCCAGGACAGCCAAGGCTACACAGAGAAACCCTGTCAAAAAAAAAAAAAAATGCAATTTGTAAGTTGGGCTTCTGACAAAAAAAAAAAAAAAAAAAAAAAAAAAAAAAATGGACAGCAGGACCATTCACTGGAAGACCAGGGAGGTGTGGAAGAGCTGGAAGGGAGCTCCCTCTAAGCTCCAGGACTTGTTTGTTCTAGCTCTGCCACAGAACCAGCGGCTGACAATCAGGAAATGCACTGCCTTGACAGCTCCCAGAAGCTGTGGCCCAGGCTAGGCTGTGGCCCAGGCTAGGCTGTGGCCCAGGCTAGGCTGTGGGCATCTCACCTGTTTGCTTGCCGTCTGGTGGTACGAGCCAGTCATAGGCACGTTTCAGGGAGCGATAGCAGGAGAACTGCAGGCCCGCATAGGGGAAGATGGCGATCACCGTCGGAGTCAAGCCTTTGTAGAAGACGAAGGGGCCCTCGGTCCTATACATGGTCCGTATGGCCTCTCGCATATTGTTATAGATCTGCCCATGCACATGCACAGTGTGAGTGAACCTCGGGAGGCGGTTTCTGCCCAAGAACAGCCCAGATGCCTTTTTCTTATCTAAAACCTAGCTCCTTGCCTAGCTTTTCCTCTTCAGTCTAGAAAAACTAAAGATAAAAGTAAGGGGTGGGGGGCGTGGCCGGGTAGGGGCGTGGCGTGGTGTAATGCAGCAGCCCTAGCACTTGACCGGTGGAGGCCGGAGGATCAGGAGTTCAAGGCCAGCCTGGACTAAATGAGACCCTATCTCAAAACAAAACAATTCAAAAGCACAGCTGGGTGTGGTGACACACACCGTAGTCTAAGCATTTAGTAGACAGAGGCAGGAGGATCAAGCCTTTGAGGCCAGGGACAGGAGAGGTGGCTCAGTAATTAAAAGAACCTGCTGTTCTTCCAGGCCCAGTTCCCAGCACCGCTACAGCAGCTAACAACTGTCTATTAACTCCAGTTCCAGGGTACCCAACAACTGCTTCTGGCCTCTGTGAACACTGCATGGACACACACAGTGCATGGACATACATGTGGGCAAAATACCCATACACACAAAACCAAAGTCTTAAAACTGTTTGAGGCCAACTGGGCCTAGATGGTGGCACACTTTTAATCCTGCAACTCAAAAGGCAGAGAAACAGGTATATCTTTATGACTTCAAGACCAGTCTGATCTACATAGCAAGTTCTAGGCCAGCGAGGTCTATATAGCAAAACCGTGTCTCAATTAAAAAAAAAAAAAAAAAAAGGTGTGTGTGTGTGTGCAGGGGAGATGGCTCAGCAGTTAAGAGCACTGACTGCTCTTCCGAAGGTCCTGAGTTCAAATCCCAGCAACCACATCATGGCTCACAACCATCCATAATGAGATCTGACACCCTCTTTTGAAGACAGAGTATACTTAGATATAATAAATAAATCTTTAGACCGGAGCGAGCGGGGCCGTCCAGAGCGAGCAGAGGTCCTGAATTCAAATTCCCAGCAACCTCATGATGGCTCACAACCATCAGTACAGCTACAGTGTACTCATATATACATAAAATAAATAAGTAAATCTTAAAAAAAAAAAGAACTCAAGCTCAGCTTCAGCAATTTAGGGAGACCCTGCCTCCAAACTGAACAAAGCAAAAAAAAGGGTGTGGCTTTCTGACCACTTTCCTTCTAGAAGCTTCCATAATTGTTATTTTCTCATGAGCATATAAATAGATGTGCCCTGCACCCAAGAGAACAGACAAGAGCACCTTCTGCTCTTGGAGAGGACCAAGGTTCAGTGCCCAGGACTCAGAGCGGCTGGCTCTATGGGCTCCAGAGAGCCTCCACGACACACATAATGCATAGGCATAAAATACCCATACCCATAAAATAAAAGTACTTTAAAAGTACATGCCCTGTAGACTGCAGAGGGAGCCACCTGACCTCTGGAGGCCACTGTGCCAGGGCTCAAGTGAAAGCCACTAGCTACAAAGACCTGCCCAAGTCTCCCATGGATTTCATAAACAAGAACACCACAAAGAGTGGACAGTTCATTTCAAAATCCTTCCCAGTAAGGCAAGGAGCAGGGTGCAGACTGATGGGAAATGCCCCATAGGCTAGCATCAGGTTACTCTGAGTGGACGGCAGGGCACGCCAGGGGAAGCTGGCCTGTTTGAGAATTTGGTGACTCAGGACTTTTGTGTGAGTGACTGTTTCTCAGCTGTGCTGGGGCCCAGAATGATGCCCTGCAGTTATAGCAGGGGTGTCACTGATCCCCTACCTGATACAGTGCCACCTATTCCTTCCTATAATCTTTAACCAAAGGTCAGGAAGTACAGGACAAGCTGGGTTCTCATCCCCCACCGTCTCTCTAGCCCAGCATCACCACACAGCTGAGACCTACTCAACCCTTACCCCGTCTCTCCCCCAGGGCAGTCACCCCAACCCCCCAGTTCTCCAGTGAATTATCATATGCAGCTCTTTGGCTCTTCTGCCCCAATCCTGTCCACACTATTCCTACAGGACTTTGCATTTGCAACCAAAACATCATTAGAATGTTTTCCAATCGGAGTCTCCATCCTGAGTAACACAGAAGCCGAGCAAAACCAGAACCATTTCTAAACCAAATGTCCTCTCGCCACCAATGCAGCCATAGGATGGACAGACGAGAGACACCCTTACCGATATTTCTAAACGAACTTTTACAGCTTTGACTTTATGTGTGTGGGTGCTGTGCTAGCTGGCCTTATGTTCACTTGACATACAAACTAGAGTTGTCTGAGAGGAGCGAACCTCCATGGAGAACATGCATCCATGAGACAAGGCTATAGCGACTGATGGGGAGGCCCAGCCTGTTGTGGGTGAGGCCATCCCTGGTAGTCCTGGGTTCTATAAGAATAGCAGGCTGAGGGGGCTGGAGAGATGGCTCAACGGGTAAGAGCACTGACTGCTCTTCCAAAGGTTCTGAGTTCAAATCCCAGCAACTACATGGTGGCTCACAACCAACCGTAATGAGATCTGACGCCCTCTTCTGGTGTGTTTGAAGTCAGCTACTGTGTACTTATATAAATAAATAAATAAATAAATAAATAAATAAATAAATAAATAAAAGAATAGCGGGCTGAGCAAGTCAGCAGTAGCAAGCCAGCAAGCAGGCCCCCCATCCTGCCCATAACCTCCACATCAGTTCCTGCCTCTAGGTTCCTGCCCTGTGTGAGCTCCTATCCTGACTCCCTCTGATAATGAATGGTAATGTGGAAGTATAAGATGAATAAGCCCTTTCTGCCACAACTTGTGCTTGCTCACGGAGTTTCACTGCAGCAACAGAAGGCCAGAGACAGGATTTTTGTCTCAAGGTATGTCCGTCTCACGTGCAGGACCTGCGGAGGCCAGAACGTGGCTTTGGATCCCCAGAGACTAGGGCTGCAGGTGTTTGTGAGATGCCTGAAGGTGCTGGGATTGAACTTGGGCCTCTAGAAGAGCAGCCAGTGCTCTAAGCCACTAAGTCACTTCTGCAGCCACTATGCTTAGTTCTTCTGTGTGGGCCTGGGCACATTTTGTACACATGTGGTGGTCAAATGACAAAAGCAACAAGATTCTCCACCAGGATGGCCAGCGCCCTCCTCCAGCTGGGAGCTGAGGTGAGCTCTTTCTCCTCCAGCCGGGAGCCGAGATGAGCCCCTTCTCCTCCAGCTGGGAGCGGAGGTGAGCACCTTCTCCTCCAGCCGGGAGTTGAGGTGAGCTCTTTCTCCTCCAGCTGGGAGCCGAGATGAGCCCATTCTCCTCCAGCTGGGAGCCAAGATGAGCCCCTTCTCCTCCGGCCGGGAGCGGAGGTAAGCCCCTTCTCCTCCAGCCGGGAGCCGAGGTGAGCCCCTTCTCCTCCAGCCGGGTGTCGAGGTGAGCCCTTTCTCCCCTAAGTTGCTTTTGTCAGAGTATTTGGTCACAGCATGAGGAAATGTCCCTAAGACAAAAGGCTTGGCCCGATGCTGTCAGTAAGTTCTTCCTAGACACTGACTCAGCCACACCATGTTCTTCAACCCTGAGGACAGTACGGCCTTCTCCTCAGTCCCCAGACGCCTGCCTCCACACGGCTCTGCCTCCACACGGCCCTGCCTCCACACGGCCTGCTGCTGGACACCAGACACCTGCCTCCACACGGCCCTGCCTTCACACGGCCCGCTGCTGGACACTTGTTTTGCTCCTGCAGGCTGTATCTCCCTGGAAGGCTACGAGCTAAGGGGAAAACGGACCCCTGCGAGTGTGGGTTATTTACAAGCCATATAAACCAGCTTCTGTGCTGAGAAGGCAAGGTGCCCCAGCTTTGCCTCCTAAAAGGACAGGGGCCCCAACTCCTGAGCTCTCCTCGGCTAGGCTCCCCTCATCTGCTCCGGATTGCTCACCTTGGGCTCACCCTGAGCTGCAAGGCGGGTGCGCAGGACATCCACAGGGTGCACGGTGAGGGTGGCTGTACCAGCAGACAGGCCACCACACACAAAGTGTGCCGAGAACTGGTGGCTTTGATACAGGTTGGCTTGGTAAAGCAGTTCAGTCAGTTCTTCAAAGGTCAAAAACTGCAAAAGGAAGTGGGAAGCCACTGAGGACATGAGGAAACAGTCTGCGGGAAGGAGAAGAGCCGCACCAGTCTCTGGACTTTACCTTGTGGGCACAGCAGAGATGATGCACTTCCTACCACTTGAGTAAAGCCAAGTGTCCAGACTAAGAAAGGGAGCTGGGAAGATGGCTCAGCACTAAGAGCAGAATTCAGTTCCTAGCACCCACACCTGGAAGCTCACCGCTACCTGTACCTCTTGCCCCAGAGGATCTAATGTCTCTGGAGGCACCAGCTCTCACATAGACACCCCCCACCCACATACATATAACTGAAAAATATCTAAAAATGAAAGAAAGGGAAGAAATGGATCAGCCTAGGGTGTGGTTCAGTGGGAGGTCACTTGCCAACACAGGCTCTGAGTAGCAATCATACACACAAGAGCAAACAACAACAACAGCTTACTTGGTAAAGTATTTGAGCTCCAGCACCCACATATAAAGCAGGGTGCCACCATACATGCCTGCAATTCCAGAGCTAGTGGTGGTAGAGATAGAGGCAGAGGGATCCATATGGCTTGCTGGTCTACCAGTCTAACCAATTCAGTGAGCTCCAGGGTTAGGGAGAAGCCGTTTCAAACAATACAGCAGATAGCTGGGCATGGCAGTGCAGGACACTAACCCCAGCACTCGGGAGGCAGAGGCAGGACGTTTGAGGCCATCCTGGTCTACAAAGTGAGTTCCAGGACAGTCAGGGCTACACAGAGAAACCCTGTCTCGAAAAACCAAAAAAAAAAAAAAAACAAAAAACAAAAAACAAAAAAAGATGTCCAGACCCTGGCTCCATGAGGAGGTCCTGCCCCTTCTCTTGTTAGTTAGACCCCGGCTCCATGAGGAGGTCCTGCCCCTTCTCTTGTTAGTTAGACCCTGGCTCCATGAGGAGGTCCTGCCTCTTCTCTTGTTAGTTAGACCCCGGCTCCATGAGGAGGTCCTGCCCCTTCTCTTGTTATTTACTCAGTGGCTTTGCTTTGTGCAAGTCATGCACCGCCTTAGCTCCATGCTCCTCCATTACACTGGCTGCCTGTCTGTCATCTTCCTGTGAATGACACCCTCAGGCACAGCCTTCACTTCTGTAGAAGACAGAGACAATCAGATCTACCTCACAGGATGACTGTGATGGGTCAGGCCCACGGGCTGCAGTGACATTACTGTTGTTCCTGCCAAAGCTTCCCATGGACACCTTGACATACAACAGTGCTCAGTTAGAGCATGGAGCGTCAGAAGTGACAAGCTGTGTGCTCTTCACCCCACCATGAACAGTCAGGGGCATGGCAGCTGTCCGGCCAACCTTGTGGCACCTGCTGTGTTCTTGTCATTTCCCAGTGAGCCAAGTGAAGTGGCTGGAGAAGGGGCTATTTCCAAAAAACGAATGAGTCAGTGGGTAAAGGTGCTTGCGGCTAAGCCTGATGGCCTGAATTTGAACCCCTGGGCCCTAACCAGGCACAGTGCTGAATGCCTTTCATTCTAGAACTTGGCAGGCAGAGGCAGATAGATCTCTTTGAGCTGTAGGCTAGCCTGTTCTACAGAGTTCTAGAATACACAGGGCTACATAGAGAGAACCTGTCTCAAACTAAACAAACAAAAAAACAAACCCCCAGTAACCCCAAGGATCTGCTCTGCTACAGCCTTCTCTTCTGGAGAATCAGAAAGACAATAGAATCCTGTCACAGGATGAAGGAGACAGAAGGACAGAAGGAGAAACTGACTCCTGTAAACTGCCCTCTGACCTTGATACCCTGGCAGGAATTGTTTAGCAAGCATGCCTCCCGCTTCGCCACTGAAGAAATAAACAAAAAGTAATCTGAAACTGAAAGAAGAAAAATGGAGTGCCAGTGAGTACCACTTGGGACAGGGTCAGGAGGGGGGAGCGAGCAGGACGTGGGGAGAGGAGGCCTAAGGTGTATCTAACTGAGAAGGTCCTCGGGTGGTTAGAGCAGGTGGGGACTGCCATCAAAAGCAATATCCTGACTTGCCTCACCCTTTCTCTGCTCCATGGAGCAAGGCGACCCCAAGACCAGCTCATGATAGGTTCCCTGATACCCACTTGGACAGCTCCGTAGCCTATGGACAGAAGCTGGGCTGGAACATGGCCTTTCCAGAATGCTCTTGGGCCTTCCTCTTGCAGAATCTGTTTGGCCGCCTGGAAGATTCCATGGTATTTGGCATTGGGGTCAGTTGGACAGAGGCGTTCAATCTGGAGCTAGGGATTAAAGTGTAAAAGGTCAGGGAATAAGGTAACTGACAAGGGGAGAATTGAAGGAAAAGAAATACTTCACCTTGGCAGAACTAGAGGTTTAGGAACTGCCTTTGCTGGCACCAACCCCGCCCCCGAGCCCATTACGAGGAATAGCGGGAAAGGGTACCTGGAAGCGAATCTTGATGACGTCCAAAGGGCTGATCAGGGCACGGGTGACAAATCCTGACACTGATCCCGCCACCGCCACCTCCAACTTGGAGTTACTCCTAGCTTCTGCTTTGGCATCGTAGCCAACCATCCCTGCCTCTGCTCCGTCCAACGTCCATGAGTATCAGGCTAAGTGTAAAAGCCACAAAGTAAAGATAATGTCCTTAGGGCCTCTTCTTGGGTGACAACGCCTTACAGCAGCCCTCCCTTCCCAGCCCTACTCCTTGTGGGATGCTGCTCTGTGTAGCCCTGGCTGTCCTGGAACTCACTCTGGAGACCAGGCTGGCCTCGAACTCAGAAACCCGCATGCCTCAGCCTCCCAAGTGCTGGGATTAAAGGCGTGCGCCACCACTGCCTGGCCGCGGGGTGCTGCTGCTTGTGCTCCCATGATTAGAATGTAAGTCTGTGGAACAGGGCAGTGGCGGCACACACCTTTAGTCTCAGCACTTGGGAAGCAGAGACAGTTGGATCTCTGTGTTTAATGCTAGCCCGGTCTACAGAGCAAGTTCCAGAAATGACTAGGACTGTACAGAGCAACCCTGTCTCAAAAACAAAAACAAAAACCAACCCCCCTCCCTTCCATTCCACCCTCCCCTCCAACCCCATGCAAGCCTACATGGCCTTTATTTAAACATTGTACCTTCCACATCCAGTAACAGAAAAGATCAATCATAAACCAGGGGTGGTGGCTCAGTTAAAAACACTTGCTGCTTAATCAAGGATGCTAGAATTCAGATCCCAGGGTCCACATAGTTCAAACGCCTGTTAACTCTAGGTCCATGAGATCCAGCGCCCTCTTCTCGCCTCTAAGGGTTCCTGCATATATGTGCATGCAGGGACTGACACACCCACATCCGCAACACACATACATAGTAACACATATTAACACTTATCAACATACACACATTAAAAATAAAACTCCAGTGTGGGCTGGAGGGCTGGCCTAGAGATTAAGAACACTTGTTAGTCTTGCAGAGGACCTAGTTTGATTCCCAGCACCCACACTGCAGCCCACAAACACCCTTAACTCCAATCCTGGGCCATCCTATACCTCTTCTGACCTCCACAGGCACCAAGCATGCAGACGGTGTGCATACGTACATGAATGTGAGCAAAACATTCAGATGCATGAAATAAATGAATCTAAATTGTTTTATTAAATTAAAAATATAATTCTAGTCAAGCTACCACTATCCAAAGTCACTACCAAGTGCCTTCTTCATGTTTCCTTCAACTGTAATCCCACCCAACACCTGAGACAGAGGCAGGAGGATTACTGCAAATTCCAGGCCAGCAACAGCTAATATAGCAAAAAGGCCCTCTTGAGGTGTTCTGAATGAAAATGGCACCCATAGGCCCATAGTAAGGTACACTGTTGGGAGGTGTGTGCCCCGAAGGATAGGTGTGGCCTTGTTGGAGAAAATGTGTCACTTAGGGTGGGCTTTGATGTTTCAGAAGCTCAAGCCAAGCCCAGTGTCTGTCTGTCTGTCTGTCTGTCTGTCTGTCTGTCTCTGTCTGTCTTTCTCTTTTCCTGATTCCTGCTCATGCAGATGTAGAACTCTTGGCTCCTTCTCCAGCACCCTGTCTACATACCCCACCATGCTTCCCACTATGATGACAATGGACTAGACCTCTGACCTGTAAGCCAGCCCCCATTTAAATGCTTTTCTTTATAATGTTGTGAGACCCAGCACATGCCTTGAATCACCACCACCCCTTACACACACACACACACACACACACACACACACACACACACTGGAGAGGCAGAGGCAGGTGGATCTGAGTTCCAGGGCAACCAGGGCTACATGGAGAAATCATGACTTGAAAAACAAAACTTTTTCACAAAAACTTTTTGAAAACAAAAAGTTGCTGTGGTCACGTGTCGCTTCACAGTGAAGAACTTTAACTAGGGCATCCCCAAAACAAAAGTGACAAACAAAACACCTAAAAGACAAGTCTCAGAAAGACCAAATTAACCACAGCTGGGACAAGGAGGTGACCAGGAGGTCAGGTCACTCGGTTCCCCTCCTTCTCTCATCCACATTGGAACCCTTCCAGAAGGTTCTCTTGGGAGAGTCAGTCGGGTTAAACCAGGGCAGAGGACTAAGTCACTGAACCCTCTTAGAGGTGACGGCTGCTCAGTCGTCCTTCATGGTCTCAAGTTTCCTGCAGTCTAGGAGGGAAAGAAGAGAAAGCAGAGAAGCAGGCGTCCCGGCTCGTTGTCCACAGAAGCCAGGAAGCTAGAGCCTGCCTATAAGCCCAGCCAGGAACTGCACCCTTCAAGCCAAACTCGAGGTGGGAGAGGCTGCTGGGTTCGGATGTCTAGAAACGAGCAGTTCTGCATTGCTGGAGACAGGTCCAGGAGACTGGGTTTTAACTCCTAGGGAGGCTGAGGCGGAAGGACCAAGTGGGAGGGCCAGCCTGGACTACACAGTGCGAAAGGCTGTCTTAACACAAAGGCTAAAAAGGAAAGTCCTGACTCACACCTGTAACCTAGCACACAGGAGGCAAAGGCAAGATGTCCGGGAGCCAGCCTGGGCTATATAAGACCTCAAACCAAGAAATTCAGAAATTCAGACATAAAGCAAAATGCTAGCCAAGCATGTACAAGAGCATCAAAAGGGGAGAGTGTGTTTGATCATGGTAGAACTCAGGATAGAGTCCTTTTATGCACAAAGCCCTGCGTTTATAAACCCATTGTCACAAAAAAAGAAAAGCCTGTATGCATAGAGATGGCTTTAGCAGGGGAGGGGACCCGCTGCCAAGCCGGAAGACCTGAGAGCCATCCCTGAGACCCACATGATGAAAGAACAGAATTGGCTCCAGAAAGCTATCTCTGACCTTTACATGCTCCGTGTGATATGTGTATGACTTTATGCACACACACACACACCACCAAATAAATAAATGTAAAGGAAATAAAACTGGTGTTCAAGTTCTGGCTCTCCCATAAACCACAGGCAGCTTTTAAAACATCAGCTCCAGGGCTGGAGTGATGGCTCAGTGGTTAAGAGAACTGGCCACTGCTCTTTTGCTGTTATTGTTGTTTTTTGTTTTTTGTTTTTCCGAGACAGGGTTTCTCTGTGTAGCCCTGGCTATCCTAGAACTCACTCTGTAGACCAAGCCAGCCTCGAACTTAGAGACCCACCTGTCTCTGGGTTGTTACCTCAGTGCTGGGACTAAAGGTGTGTGCTACCCCAGGCTCTGGCTGCTGCTCTGAGGACCTAGGTTTGATTCCCAGTACCCACAAGAAGGCTCACGGCAGTCATTCCAGTCTCTGGAGATCTGAGACTTTCTGGCAGTCTCCTGCCCCAGACATGCATGTGGTGATATACATGCAGGCAGAACGTTCATTCACAGAAAAATAAAAGTAAAAATACTTTTAAATGAAATAAGTACCAACTCAGCTTTCCCTTGTAAGTGTCTGGCTCAAACTGCTCATCAAATTAAGTGACGAAGACCATAAGTCATACACACCTAAAAAGCTTTCAAAATGTTTGTCTTCCAGAAAACTACAAAAACACAGACATTCGAGAGGGTTTCTCTGTGTAGCCTTGGCTGTCCTGGAACTCGCTCTGTAGACCAAGCTGGCCTCGAACTCAGAAATCCGCCTGCCTCTGCCTCCCAAGTGCTGGGATTAAAGGAGTGTGCCACCACCGCCCGGCAAACAGACATTTTTAAAACCCGGGCTAGGAAAGCATTACATTTGGTAACGTGCCCTGTTTTCAGTCTCCAAAAACCAGCAAGACAGTGTAGTAATCCCAGCACTTGGGAAGTTGGAGGCAGGAGGACAAAGAGTTCAAGGTCACCCTTAATAACATAACAAGTTCCAGTCTAGCCTGGGTTACACAGTGTCGAACCAGTAACAAAATAAAGGGAAAAATTAATCTCCTATTTACTCAAAAATCTTTGTGCACTAAATAGTCTTAATATCTAAACAGATAAAAATGTTTTATAATATAAATAAATATAAATGCAGGATTGAGACAGCGAAGCTGCTGACCTGAGTGGCAGTGATGGGGTGCAAGCGAGTTTTTTCATCCTGCCCCGTTTCTACCTCAGACTCCACTGTCGGGGGGGTTGGAGGGGACAGGTGTCCTTCGGTGACTAACCGAGAGGCCATGTGATCTGTTGAGGAGCTCTGCAGACAGCCCCGCGTGAGTACACAGTCCAAGCGTACCGGGGGTGGGGTGAGGTGGGGAGGGCTTCTCCGTGAGTCCGGGGCAGTGGACACCCCATGTGCAAATGCCTACGATGGTGGTGGTGGGAGGGATTCGCCTTCCCAGCCTCTGAAGATGCTCCTGGGGTCAGGTGTGCCACGTGATGTCCGTCCCCGCTCCACGTGGCTACCTGCCCTTCTGTGTGCCGCACACGGAGTGGGGGTACCGGCCCCCGAGAGTACCAGGAAGAGAGCAAAGCCAGAGGTCCACTCACCTGACACTTCAGGCTCGGCCGGGCTCCTCAAGCTCAGTTCTCCCTCCCTCTCAGTGTAGCCCAACAGCAAAACTTAACTGCACTTGCCAGTAACTGACGGGCTGCTGGACCAATCACCGCGCAGTTTCTGGCCGCCTCTGGACGAATCCTTGTACATCGGAGGGCCCATCCAATGTCGCCGTCGAGGTGCTGCTGGGTAATGTAGTCTTCCGCTTCCCTCCCCGCTGAGAAGCAGTAAAGAGACTCCTGGGAGGTGTAGTCCTATAGCGCGTACGCGTGCGCATTCCTGACGTCGTAAAAGAGCGGATGGCGAAGCTGGCTTTTACGACTTTCTAGGCGGCCTCTCCTCATTGGCGCGATCCTCTGAAGTCCGCGCCGCGGTAGAGTGTTGGAGCTCGCTGAACTTGAGCCTTTTTACTTTTTACTTCTTTTGCAAATGAATGTAGTTTTAGAACTCATATCATCTAAATTTGGAAAAGATGGCGGGAAGCCTGGTATTATTAGCCTGGAGGACTGGAGTTGGGTCGAGGTTAGATGGGTTTTTGGATAAGAACCTTTTAAGGGGTTGTACCCCCGAGGAAACTTAACATCGGAAGGACGATAAGTAGTTCATCGTCACCCCCTGCTACAGAGTTCAAGGCCAGCAGCCTAAGCTACGTGAGACCCTGTCCCCTAAAACAAACAAAAAGTTTATCTGAACTGAGATCTAAGTCATTTGCTGCAATTTCTTAATGTATCATTACTTTCATGTTTTTAAATCTATGGTTTACTTGTTACAGTTTACAAGTTTGTTTGTTTGCTTGCTTGGTTTGGTTTGGTTTTTTGGTTTTTCCAAACAGGATTTCTCTGTGTAGCCCTGGCTGTCCTGGAACTCACGCTGTAGACCAGGCTGGCCTAGAACTCAGAAATCCGCCTGCCTCTGACTCCGAAGTGCTGGGATTAAAGGCGTAGGCCACCACTGCCTGGCTTCTTGCTGACTTCTTACTGAGAGCAAATTGCTGGGGGCCAGTTCCCCTCCCCCAGGGCAGCTCAGCTGGGAGGGGCCAAACCTAGTGGTTCAAGACCATGGAGACATTATTCACTCCTGGGAGGCGGGGGAAGTCCAGAAGAACTCTTGAGTGGTCTGTCTCCGCGGTGATGAGCTCACAGAAGCTTCACTTCCCCAAGGTGACGGGAACTGTTATTTTTTTTAATTTTTTTATTTTTTTGGTTTATCTTTTCACATGACTGGCTTTACTAAATATATTGAACTTAAATGACCAGATTGCAAATATGCAAAAGTCAGAACTGGGGAACAAGCCCAAGAATCCTGGCACCTGTTCGGGTGATGCGTGTGTGTGTGTGTGTGTGTGTGTGTGTGTGTGTGTGTGTGTGTGTGTGTGTACAGGGCTCACACATACTGAGTGAAGACAGCGGAGTCAAGCTGTACATACATGCAAACAACTACTCCAACAGAGGTGGAAAAGGAGACAAACACACCTGAGACAAATGGTAATAGTCCATCTGCTGAAACAACATCTAAATTAGGGATTGGGGCAACATCCCTAGGATACTGTGGAAGGAGAGAACTGATTCTTTTTTTTTTTTTTT
>NW_022196911.1:112033098-112071048 GCF_008632895.1 Mastomys coucha
CTGGCTGTCCTGGAACTCACTCTGTAGACCAAGCTGGCCTCGAACTCAGAAATCTGCTTGCCTCTGCCCCCCAAGTGCTGGGATTAAAGGCGTACGCCACCACGGCCCGGCTAAGAATTTTTAATTGTAGTTAGATGTACCTGTGGGGCGGGGAGGCTAGTGTGCACATTTGAGTGCAGTTCCCATCACGTCCAGAAGGGGGCACTGGATGTCTTGGAGCTGGAATTACAGGTCAATGAGAGCTGCCCTTACAGGTTCCAGGAATTGAATGTAGGTCCTCTGCAAAAACAGTATAAGGGTTTTTATGATTATGATTTTACATTTTACTATTTTTATTTTATGTGCATTGATATGTTGCCTACATGTATGTCTGTGTGAGGATGTCAGATCCCCTGGAACTCTGAGTTGCCAGAGGAATAGGCAATAGGAATTGAACCGGGGCCTGTAGAAGAGCCAGTGCTGGTAACTGCTGAGCCACCTCTCCCGCCTATACTACAAGCTTGTGACTATGTGACCAGCTCTCCAGCCTCTGACTTTGTTTTTTCATTTGTTTATTTCTGAGACAGGGTTTCTCTGTGTGGCTCTGGCTGTCCTGGAACTCACTCTGTAGACCAGGCTGGCCTTGAACTCAGAAATCCACCTGCCTCTGCCTCCCAAGTGCTGGGATTAAAGGCGTACACCACCACTGCCCGGCTGCCGCTGGCTTTGTGTTTGTGTTTGTTTTGGGACAGGTCCTTACAGGAACCTTGACTTCTGGGCTGACTATGTAGATCAAGTTAGACTCTTGTCTATGGTAGTTCTTCGGCTACTGCTTTCTGAGGCCGGGGCTTCAGGCTTGGGCTGCTGGGCCCATGTGGTGTGTTTTCATCTGAGTCAGAGTGAGATGAAGAGCCTTATATCTTATGCTCACTGTTCTCTGCTTCTCAAAGTCACCAAGTACCTCTGAGCTCTGTTTTGATCCCTGTTTCAGACCCTGGGAAGTAGCAGCTCCCTGTTGGAGCTTTCTTTCACTCAGCAGGGTGCTTCTAAAACCCTTCCATAGATTCATGGGAGTGACTAGCATCTCCTTGTGTGGCTGGGGCACAGCTCAGGAGCTGATTCCACAAATGCCCACACCCTGGGTTGGATCTCCAGCACTGAGGCAAACAGACAAAGCTGTATGCGACTCCCCACTCAGATAGCCTCACTATTCACCTGTTAGCAGATCTTGGTCGTTTCCAGGTTTCAGTATTTACCAATAAAGTTTCTGGGCTGAAAAGAGCTCATTGGCAAAGGCGCTTGAGATCAAGCCAATGACCTGAGTTCAATTCCTGGGACCCACAAGATGGAAGGCAAAAACATCTTCTGCAAGTTGCCCTTTGACTCTACACTGTGTACCATGGCACGTACACAGATAAACATAAACGATGTAACTGTTAACCTTCATGCGCAGGCATTTGCATGGTTGCGTTTCTTGTTTTGTTTCAGACGTTGGTGTTTTTACTGAGAAACCCATGAAAGAAACCAACACTTTCGAAATGTTCTAGGGGAAGTTCTCGTGGGCACCGGGGCCAACACTGGTTCTTCTTACAGTTCCTTTTCTCGGGTTTACTCAGCACATGGCTGCAAACCCAGACAACATGTGAATTAAAAAAAGAGAATCACTGTCCAGTAACACTCAAGAGCAGACCTCCTCAGCCAAGTAGTCAGGGGCGGAGCGGGGGCGGGGCTGGGGTAATGGCGGCCAGTGGGGAAGGGCTCCCAACTTGCTGGAGGGTGCCATGGTTCCTAGGCTTCTGCTTTTTGACATCTGGCTCTCTGCTAGATCTGCCTGTGGGTAAGCTGTTTTCTGCTGCCTGTAGGAACGGTCTCCACTCTGCTGGTGCAGAGGAAGTGAGGAAGTTGAGCCCTGTCTCGACAGTGGAGGGAGCAGGGAGGAGTGGGGGAGGGGTGTTGTCCTGCCCGGTTCAGCTGCTCACCTGTCTTCTCCCCATATATGAAGATGCTTTGAGGTGTCCCCAACCTAAGAAGCACTGTTTGTAGCTACTGCCACACTGGTACCTGTGTCCAGGTAACCCTAGGGTGGTGGGGGTAGGAGTGTTGGGAGAGTCTTGGGATGTACTCCTCCTTGGGGACAAAGGGACAGAGGAAATAGCTTTGGATTATAGAGCTCAGTTGGTGGAGGGCTTGCCTAGCATGCACAAGAACCTGGCTTTGAGCCCAAGATCTCATAAACCAGGGATGACGGCACACATCTTAGATCCTAGCACTTGGGAGCTGTTAGAGACAGGAGGGCCAGGAGGCCAAGGTCATTTTTGGTTACATAGCAAACAAATTCAAGTCCAGTGTGAGGTAATGAGACTCAGAGAGAAAGGGCAGGTGACTCAGATGGTGAGGGGGCTCACTGTCCACACCTGAGACCTGACTCTGGTCTTTAAACATGGTCTGTTGGCGTGTACAGCCATAGAACATCACACACACACAGAGGTGGGGCAGGCATGGCCTGGAAGCTCCTGAAATCTTGGTAGATCAAGGAATCCTAAACAAGGGATTTTCTCCTCCAGACAACTGGCCCCTCCATCAGTTTCCCCCTGCCCCACTCCATCACTCTCCCCCTTCTCCCCTCCATCAGTCTCTCCCTTCCCCCCTCCATCAGTTTCCCCCTACCTCCCTGCATCAGTCTCCCCCTGCCCCCCTCCATCAGTCTCTCATGTCAGCCTCTTCCCAACTTCCCTTTGGCTGGGTCAGCGGACCCTTTTCTTGGCTTCCCAGCTGTGTACACACATCTGGAGAGCACTGCTGGTTACCATTTCCCACAACATGCCGAGCTTTCTTGCAGCCTCTGGCAAGGAAGCCCAGGAAGGGTTGGTTTATTGGGAGTCCAGCTTTCTTCACCCAGATCTGGGGAGGGGTCAGGCTCGGTCTACTCGGACTTGAAAGAAACTGTGTCTATTTATTGAGACATGGCCCTATTTGGCTCTGAATTCTGGTAATCCCCCTGCCACTGCCTCTCAAGGGTCACGCATCACCCAGCTTGAAATTATTGATTTGATTAACTGACTTATTTTTAGTATGGGGGGCCAAGACCTTTCTCTCTTTCTCCTATTTGGGTCCCAGGGATTGAATTCATGTCTTTGGAACAGAGCAAGATGGCTCAGTGGGTAGGGATGTTTGTCCAGTATGTCTCCTCAAGAGACTGAGGCAGGAGAATACCAAGTTCAAGGCCAGCATGGTCACACAGTGAGGTACTATGTCAAAAATCAAACAAAACAGAACTGGATAAATGGTTGAAATGGCTAGCGTTTTAGATGTTATATATACGGAGAGCAGGATCTCGTATAATATAACCTAGACTGGCCTTCATCTCACATGGTAGGGAGGATGACCTGGAACTCCTGATCCTCCTCCATTGCCCAAGGGCTGGGATTATAGGTGTGTACCACCATGTCCAAACTTTTTTTCCAAGACATGTATAGCTATGCCCATCCTGGAACTCACTCTGTAGACTAGTGTGGCCCTGAACGCACAGAGATCCGCCTGCTTCTGCCTTCTGAGTGCTGGGACTAAAGGTGTGCGCCACCACACCTGGCCCCATGCTCAGATGTTTTCTTTATTCATTTTACCTGTATGAGTGCTCTTTACCTTATATATGTATATCACATATGTGTATGTGTATTACATGGTACCTGTGGGAGCCAGAAGAGGGTGCCAGCTCCCCTGGAGCTGGAGTTCTATGTGATAGGGAGTCTCCCTGTTGGTTAGAGGAATCGAACCCACTTCCTCTGGAAGAGGAGCCAGTGCTCTAAACCTTTGGACCATCTCTCCAGTGCTCTAAACCTTTGAGCCATCTCTCCAGCCCACCGGGCTCTTCTTAAACATGGGTTTTATACAAGTGAAATGAAAGTAAGTATATCTTTGAGCTAGAGTTTTGGGTGGTTGTGAACCTGTGGTCCTCAGAACTCGTGTTCCTAACTGCTGGGCCATCTCCAGACCCCAGCTTTCTGTTTGTTTGCTTGTTTTTGTTTTTGTTTTGTTTTTTGTGGAACAGCTTCTGTATGTAGTCCAATCTGGCCTGAAGCTTTTGTAGCTCAGGCTGACCTTGAATTTACAGACTTCCTGTCTCAGCCTATCCAGGCATGTATCACTACACCGCCTCACCCAATAGATGGAAACACTTATTTATTTGTTTATTTAGTCTTAACTCTGTGGTCTTGTCTAGAATTCAATATGCAAACTTGAATATGCCACTATGGTGACCTAGAACTCGGATATCTGCCTGCCTTTGCCTCAAGAGCCTGGGATTAAAGGCATGTGCCACCATGCCCAGCTCAATGGAAATTAAAAAAAAAAAATTCTTCCTTATTATTTTTGTTGTGGGGGCTATTAAAACTCTCTTTTTGTGGTACTAGCAACTTGAACCTAGGGTTTTGTGCATGCCAAGTGTCTTAGTTAGGGTTTTACTACTGCGAACAGACACCATAACCAAGGCAACTCTTATAAGGATAACATTTGGGGCTGGTGAGATGGCTCAGCAGGTAAGAGCACTGACTGCTCTTCCGAAGGTCCTGAGTTCGGATCCCAGCAACCACATGGTGGCTCACAACCACCTATAATGAGATCTGACCCCCTCTTCTGGGTGTGTCTGAAGACAGCTACAGTGAATTATACTGGAGCAAGCGAGGCCAGAGCGAGCAGGGCAGAGATCCTGAGTTCAATTCCCAGCAGCCACACACATGATGGCTCATGGCCATCTGTACAGGTACAGTGTACTCATACACATAAAATAAATAAATAAAATAAATCTTTAAAAAAAATAAGGATAACATTTAATTAGGGCTGGCTTATAGGTTCAGAGGTTCAGTCTGTTATCATCAAGGTGGGAACATGGCAGCATCCAGGCAGGCATGGTGCAGGAGGAGCTGAGAGTTCTGCATCTTCTTCATCTGAAGGTTGCTAGGCAGGTAGATATTCAATTCTAGGCAGCTAGAATTGAGGGTCTTTAAACCCACCCCCACAGTAACACACCTACTCCAACAGGGCCACAGCTCCTAATAGTGCCACTCCCTGGGCCGAACATACACAAACCATCACACCAAGCAAACAGTCTCCTACTACCACCTTATTACACCTCCACACTGGCTTCAGCCATTCAGAAGAGTACAGTTTGGAGCCAGTTTTGAGGCTTACATTATACACCTGTCATTCAGCACTTGGGAGGCAGAGGCAGGAGCAGCTCGAGGGTTCGATTTCAACCAGGACTACAGAAGCAAGAGAGTCCCAGAAAGACCCCACCACACCCAGGCCATCTTCCCAGGGCTGTCGCAGGTAGGGGTGGCTGCGGAGGGAGGTGTTCTTTCACCACCTAAGCCTCAGAAGAGTGAGCGCTGTGCCAGTGAGTGCTTTCTCATGCTCATCCCAGCAACCCTGACCAGTAACACTCTGACCTGAGATGGGAACCAAGCTGCCTGGGGAAAATGAGAGTCTGAGTGGAAGCGGGATGGATAGAAGTAATGCAGTGGAAGTTACTAAAATACACTCTGCACGTGTGTCAAATCATCAAAAAATAAATCAATTAAAAACCACTGGCTCGGAGATTATTTTGGCTGGGCGGTGGCGATGCACACCAGCATTTGGAAGGCAGAGGCAGGTGGATTTCTGAGTCTGAGGCCAGCCTGGTCTACAGAGTGCGTTCCAGGACAGCCAGGGCTACACAGAGAAATCCTGCCTTGAAAACAAACAAACAAACAAAAAAAGAGCCCTAGCTGTTCTTGTAGAGGGACTGGGCTTCCACCCCCATAGTGGCCAATGGACCTACAGTTCCGGTTCCAGGGCAATCTGACGCCCTCTTATGGCTTCTGTGGACACTGCATACATCTGCCATACATGCAGTCAAAATACCCACACATAAAAAAAACTTAAAAATTGTTTTGGATTTTTTATTTTGTTTTGTTTTGTTTTGTTTTTCGAGACAGCATTTCTCTGTGTAGCCCTGGCTCTCCTGGAACTCACTCTGTAGACCAGGCTGGCCTCGAACTCAGAAATCCGCCTGCCTCTGCCCCCCAAGTGCTGGGATTAAAGGCGTGCGCCATCACCGCCCAGCATGTTTTGGATTTTTAAAAAAGATTTATTTATTATTATATCTAAGTACACTGTAGCTGTCTACAGACACACCAGAAGAGGGCGTCAGATCTCATTTCAGATGGTTGTGAGCCACCATGTGGTTGCTGGGAATTGAATTCAGGACCTCTGGAAGGGCAGCCAATGTTCTTAACTGTTGAGCCATCTCTCCAGCCCTGGATTATTTTTTTAAAAAATGTATTTATTCTTATTTTATGTACACTGATGTTTTCCCTTCATGTTGTCTGTGTGAGGCTGTTGGATCCTGGAGTTACAGACAACTGTGAGCTGCCATGTGGGTGTGGAGAATCTAACTCAGGACCCCTGAAAGAGTAGCCAGTGCTCTGAACTGTTTGTTGAGCCATCTTTCTAGCCCCTAAACTAACTTTTTTGAAAGAACCTCATTTGGAATAGTAAGATAGCTCAGTAGGGGCCACCAAGCCCAACAGCCTGAGTTTAATCCTGGGGTGAGGAAGATGGGAAGAGAGAACTGGCCAGGCAGTGGTGGCCCATGCCTTTAGGCCTAGCTAGCACTTAGGAGGCAGAGGCAGGCAGATCTCTGAGTTCAAGGCCAGCATGGTCTACAGAGTGAGTTCCAGGACGGTCAGGGCTACACAGAGAAACCCTGTCTCAAAAAACAAACAAACAAACAAAAACCCAAAACAAACAAGTAAATAAATAAAATAAAAAAGAGAGAACTGATTCCTGAAAGTTGTCATCTGACCATCTGACCTCACTTGTGACTTGTGACGTAATCTCCCACCCACATGATAAATTATCTTTTCAAAAATTGTATATGCATATGTATATATGTGTATACATATATATGTGTGTGTGTGTGTGTATACATATGATAAGTATACTGTAGCTGTCTTTCAGACACACCAGAAGAGGGCATCTAATCCCATTACAGAGGTTGTGAGCCACCATGTGGTTGCTGGGAATTGAACTCATAACCTCTGGAAGGGCAGTCAATGCTCAACCTCTCCAGCCCATAATGATCTTAAAAGAGGATGCATATCCCTTGTAGGGAAAAATGTATTTTGTCAGATTTGGGGTGAGGGTAGTTCGTGACAGAGTTTCTCTGTGTAGCCCTGGCTGTCTTGGAATTCTCTCTGTGGATCAGGTGACCTCTAACTCAGAGATCTGTCTGCCTCTGCCTCCCAAGTGCTGGGATTAAAGGCGTGTGCCACCACCGCCCGGCCCTGTCAGAGATTTTTGACGAGATGTAAACAGTTTCCTTATGGGTTGTGAGGATCGCTTAGTAGACTTCTGTCAGCATCGTCATTAAAGGCGGGGCTCAGGCAGTACAGCAGCGTCTGGGGGCCCAGCTGACAGCTCGTTCCATTTGCATTTCTATTTGAGAACAGCAGACTGCAGGACAGGAAGGGTGTGGTGGTGCTCACACCTGCAATCCCAGCACTCGGGAGGCGAAGGCAGGAGGGTCAGGAGTTCAACGCTAGCCTGGGCTACATGATCCCTGTCCCAAACGATAGAGAGAAAAAACAAGCAAGCAAGTTAGACAAATGAAGCATCAGAAGCATACCAGCCTCCAGTAGGGTGACTGAGTCCAGGAGGCCATGACCCTGGCGCTGTGCCAGGCTTCCAAGGGCACGAGACCCAGCTTCGGAAAGTTCCCCACACTCTTGAAGGTGGTTTATAAATTTCACAAGATCCAAACAAAAGCACTTAGAGGGTTACCTGCCCACACTGGGAACAAGACAAAGGTTTCTATTGAAAATATGAGCACACCGAGCCAGGGAAATTCTGCGAAAGGAGAAGATGCCTGCTCTGCCACCCAAGCTTGCAGGGAAGTCTCAAGAATTAAAGTTCCCGGGGCTGGAGAGATGGCTCAGAGGTTAAGATCACAGACTGCTCTTCCAGAGGTCCTGAGTTCAATTCCCAGCAACCATGGTGGCTCACAACCATCTGGAATGAGTTCTGATGCCCTCTTCTGGTGTGTCTGAAGACAGGCACAGTGTGCTCATATACATAAAATAATCTTAAAAAAAAAAAGTATTAAAGCTCCCAGAGCCCCCACCACACAATCCCACGCACACACCTCCCAGTGCGTTTCCTTGTGCTCTGTATTTACAAGCCACCCCTGGCTGTGCAGCCCAATCTGACTGGGTCTACTATGCAGCTTTCCAGGCACTAGGTTAGAGGGGTGTGCTAATGAGTCTGTTATCCAATTTTATTTTCTGAAATAGGGTCTCACACTTAGCCTAGGCTGGCCTCGAACATCAGTTTACCCCTCAGCTGCTGGAGAGCTGGAATTATAACCATGAGCTACCATGCTGGGTCAGGCTGGGTTTCCGTGTTTGTCTGAGACAGGGTCTCACTGTGTAACCCTGGGTAGCTTGGAGTTATTTATGTAGAGCAGGCTGGCCTCAGGATTACAGAGACCCACCCACTTCTGCCTCCTGAGTACTGGGATTAAAACTGCACATCTCACGTAGCCTGGCTTTCAGGCTGGCTTTTGGTTTTGGTTTTGAGTCTGAGTACTGGCTAGTCTGGATCTTGCTAAGTACAACAGGCTAGCACAGACCCTCCTGGCTAGCCTGATCTACCCATGTACACCAGGCAAGCCTAACTCTCCCACTCAGCTAGAATTGCCACACCTGGCTGGAACAAAGCTCCAAGGGGGAAAAAAAAAGTTCCAGTGTGGTGCTACACGCCTTTAATTCCAGCATTCAGGGGGCAGAGGCAGGAGGATCTCTGCGTTCAAGGCTAGCCTGGGCAACATAACTAGGAGTACATATCGAGACCGTTTCAAAAACAAAAGCAGTGTCTGATTCCCAGCATCAGGAAATCAGTATAAAAAAATGAACTTTGTGTGATAGTGTTGGGCTTAGGCTTAGGCTTAGGGTGACTTACCAAATTCGGGCACCAGCAGAAATGAACCCATCTCCTTGGTGGAGGGAGAACTGGTCCAGGTGCTGACTGAATGCCAAGATGGCCTCATGTAAGCAGGTGCTGCCCAGCGTCTGCATATGGAACCAAGGTGCTCACATTACTAGCCCTCATCTTCTTGAGACCTCATGCTGCAAGCTAGGCTGGCCTCCATCTTACTATGTAACTTGGCCTGGCTTCAAATTTGCAATCCTCTTGCCTCAGCTTCCTTGATTGTAGGCATAAACCACCACGCTTACAGAGTTCGGTTTTGATTATTTTATTTTTAAACCTATGGCCTTAAACACTAAGCATGCTGGTTAACTGTGCTAGCACTAAGCTACCGTCCACAGCTCCCCACAGCCCCAACCTCCTTTTTCTTGTTTGAGATAGAGTCTCAGATTGCTTAGGCTGGCCTCAAACTCCTTATGAAGATGAAGCTGGTCTTGAACTCCTGATGCCTGTATGTACATCTGTGTACTACTTGTGTGCCTAGTGCCTGCAGAGATCAGAGAGGGCATTGGATCCCCAGGAATCAGACTTACTGATGGTTGGAGCCACCATGTGCTGGGATTCGAACCTGAGTCTTTGCAAGAGCAGTTGATGCTCTTTGCTGCTGAGCCATCTCTAGCCCCGACACCTGGCTTAGCATCTACTGTTTGTGAAGGAACCTCTTAGGTTTCTCCCAGCTGTTCCTCACTGTGGCCCCTGGACAGTTAGGACAAGGTAGCTCCTATCAAAAAAAGGCACTGACTGACAGGGACGATAGCATGCCCCAGAGGTAGTCTATCTTGTGCTGGCTCCCCCGAGTTCAGTCACAAGCAAAAGAAACAGAGTAGAGTGTCACATGGCTGGCACTCCGCCCAATACATTGGGGGACAACCAGCACCCCAGGACATTGCCGCTCAGAACCCACGAGTCCAGCCTGACCACCCAAGAGAGATAACTGGGAGAGGAGATAGGCAGGCCTCCTTCCATCCTAAGCTAATGCCACCTTTGGCCTCTTCTGGGCTTCCCTAACTTTCTTCTGTAAACTGTTGTAAGCCAGGTGTTCTAGAACTCAGCTTCCATCTTGACGTCACTTCTCAGGACAGTGGAAGCCTCTGGTGTGTAAAGGATAGACACTGGGCAGCTGGGATCATAGCTCCACTGTCCCAGCCAGAGGGCAGCTCAGGACACTTCCGAGTCTGTCCTCTGTTTGGTGCTGGGCATGGGACTTAGGGCTTTGCCTACATGAAGCATGTGCTCCACGGAGTTACACCCACAGCTCCACCTATTAATAACTGTCCAAATACCTATACCAACAGGTCGCCCTGACCTGATGGTACCTTCCCTAATCACTCATCCTTAGCCCATTTGCATCCCCCACTTCCTGCCTGAATTCGCCCAGCTCATGGCTCACATCTAAGAATCTGGGCAGAACACCACCTCCGGGTGGTGCAGGTGAAGACCCAAATGTGGTGATTTCCACTCTCAGGATGACTCAATGACGTCTGCAGGGCAGGAGTGGTGGGGGCTGCTCATCTGTGGGGGAATGAACGAGGGAGGCTCTCCTCAGCCTGTTCCTCATGGGGGAAGTCCCCTAGTTCCAGAGAAGAGGCCATGTGCCCTACGGAGGACTTGGTCACCAGGGGTCCTGAAGATGCCCCGAGGAGATGGGAGAGGCTGATGCACTTTGGGTCGTCCTGCCTTGGGCAGCACAGAGAAGGGAAGTGGAGGCAGACAGGCTGCGGTGCTGACTCAGGCTGTGTTTCAGAACCCCCAAACCATGCTTACGGTGGGGCAGGAGTCCAGTCTGGGTCTCCTCTCTCAGTGCTCTCTATTTGAACAGGGTTTAGTATGTCTTAGAGATTGGCTTGTTAAGTTGTGCTTTTTAAGACCTACCTCATGTAGCCAGGGCTGGTCTAGGAGCCCTGGTCTTATCATGTAGCTCAGGCTGGCTTGGAAGTCTCCATCCTCCTCAGTACTGGGATTATCAGCAAGTACTATCTCTCCTAGCTCCTCCAGCTTTTACTTAATAGACAAGGTCTCACTGTGTAGCTTTGCCTGGCCTGGAGATCGATACAGGGATCAGGCTAGACTTGATCTCAGATATCCCACCTGCCTTTGTCTCCAAAGTACTGTCATTATGCCTAGCAATCTCTCTCTCTATAAATATATATACATATATATATATACACATATATATACACACATACATATATTTTTAAGGTGTTTTTTATGTGTGGGCACATGAGTGTTATAGTGTATAAGACTTGGAGGCCAACGTGTGACAAGTAAGCTCCCACCTCCCATCAGATGGCTCTGAGGGTTTGGTAGCAAGTCCTTTCACCTCCTGAGCCAACTTGACTGGGTTTAATTTTGAGAGAGCTGGCCAAACACCAGTATTCAGAGTCATCAGCATATGGGATTGCCATCTCAACCATCATCAACAACCTCCTCCCTTAAACATTTGTTGGAAACATGGGAGTGTCTCAGTTCTGTAGCCCAGAGTGATCTGGAACGCAACATGATCCTCCTGCCTCGGCCTTTGGAATTCGGTTATAGGTGTGAACACCCATTCCCTGTTTTTCTTAGGTTTGTGATGGTAACTGGTAGAGAGGCTGAAGGGACCCCAGGACTCCACACTGGGCTTCATGGTATAGGCTTGTAGTCCTGGCTCTTAGGAGGTGGAGGCAGAAGGATCAGGAGTTCAAGGCCAGCCTTATCTGCTTAGTGAGTTTGAAGCTAGGTTGGCCTGGGATACTTGAACCAACATTTCATATGCCTCTGCCTCCTTCTCTATAGAAAGAAGAAAAATGAGAGAGAGAGAGAAAGAGAGGGAGGGAAGGAGAGAGAGAGAGAGAGAGAGAGAGAGAGAGAGAGAGAGAGAGAGAGAGAGAGACTTAAAAGCGCTCATAGTAGTCCATGGATAGAATCCCAGCATTTGGGAAAGGAAGGTAATAGGAACAGGAATTCAAGGCAAGCCTCAGTTACATAACAACTACTTAGCCAGCCTATGCTATATGACACCTTCCCTGAAAAAAACAAGTCAGGGCCTGGTGAGATGGCTCAGCGGGTAAGAGCACTGACTGCTCTTCCAGAGGTCCTGAGTTCAAATCCCAGCAACCACACGGTGGCTCACAACCATCCATAATGAGATCTGACGCCCTCTTCTGGTGTGTCTGAAGACGGCAACAGTGTACTCACATACATAAAATAAACAAATAAATCTTTAAAAAGAAATTGGGCCTTAGGGCCACCTAGCCTCTAAGGAGGCCCAGGGGATGGTGTCAAGAGGAGACAGCTGGCTGGTACTGTAGGATGACCTAGAAGTAGTTAGCTGTCCAATCTGACACTGTACCTGGCTCCTGGTGCTCCTTGAAGTCTTGGGACCAGGAGGGACCAGCAGGGCCACTATGATGGGCCAGGTTGGCTAGTGGTACCCTCAAGGTCCTGCATAGTCTATCCTTTATCATGAGACATGTTTGAACTGGCCCCGGGCACACACACACACAGCCTGGACCCCTCACCAGGAATGTGACCTAGGGATGGGCAGGGATATACATGTCAGGACACTTGTGACACACATGACTACCTGAAGAACAAAAGGGAGGCTCAGGGAGAGTGGCCCTGGGATCTCAGCACTGGAGAAAAAATGAACACCCCCCCCAATCAGGAAGGGGTTAAACTGACAAGGACACAAAGGGAGCGCAAAGTCAGCTCAAAGCATAGCTCCCTCCTGCATACACATGGGGGGGGGGGGTTTGCACCCGGGAGCTTCCTAGCTTGTGACAGTTGAGGTGGCTTGCCCCATCTAATTCTCTTTCTTTCAAGAGAATACCTTACCGCCATAGCCAGCACGGTGTGGTTACCAGCTTTGTCTCACCCAAAAGCCCACTGTCATGGCTGTGTCATGCAGCTGCCTCAGCTACTTCCTCAGAGATTAGCCTTCCCACCTCCGCAGCCTTACAAGCCCAGTTCTGGGTTCTCCCAAGTTCTTGTTTAAACCATTTTCCAGATAATGAACTACATCACTCATCCTAGGATCACAGGGCCTGGATATGCCAGCCAGTGTTAACATACTCTAAGCCTTTAATCCCAGCATTTGGGAGTAGAGGCAGGTGGATTGCTGTCAGTTTCAGGCCAGTCAGGGCAACATAGTGACTTTATAAAATAAAATCTAAACGTCATCAGGGAGAAATGAAGATACACAGTTAAGAATTCGTTGTATGTTTATTCACAGTTAATCACTACCTACCAAATTGCTATCCGCAGAAGTTAGAGGAGTAAGTACATACTTTTTTTTTTTTTATTTAAACACTGATCTTTAAATATATACACACAAAACTTAGTTCAGCAAGGCTTCATGATATACACCAATTCCAAAATAAAACAATCAAATGGCCCAGGTGTAACTCCAGAGATTATTTTTATCGTCAGCAGGGAAAGCAGCAGAAGAGGAGGGGTGGGAACACACTCTGCCCAGATGGCCGCCTCCGGGGCCACAGGGGTGCTCTGAGCTGAGTCCATCTCACAAGACAAAGTCCAGGGGAGACTCCACCCTCAAGAGTCTGGCGGCCCATGGATGCCACCAACTCCAAGGGAGGGCCAGGGAGTAGCCTTGTTTCTGCTGTGGGAAGGAGGCAGGGTGGAGAGAAACGGCGAATAGGCACGTGACTGCAGAGGACGGAAAGCTCACAGGAGACAAGATTTCAAAAGCTGTGCATTGGTCTTGGTCTTTCCTACCTCGAAAGGCTTCATGGGATGGGGGCAGCAGAGCAGCTGCAAACATCACCCACTGTGAACAGAGATGCGATCGACCCCACAATCCTGCATTCTGTACTCCTGGACAGATGGAAAAGCACACAACAAGGACTTAATTCTAAGAGCAACAAGAGCGAACGGCCAAGACCTTCAACTCCCATCTGCCTGTAGGCCTGAGAGTAAAGGATGCATGGCTCCTCGGCCCATCTTGTGTTCTGACGATTAGTAGCTCCAGGTATAGAAAGAGCAGACCGCAACCGAGACATGGAGGGCAGGGACTCTGATGTCCACTGAGTCTGAGCTGAAGCAAGTGTCACAGCTCACAATGTAAAAGCTGAAGCTTCAAGACTTCCTGCCCATTCACGATGGGAAGCACACCCTCTGCTTCTACCAGCTCCTTCTCTGTCCTCTTTCCTCTGCCCTGAGAGGAAAATATTTACACAGGATAGGAGACTAATCAACTGAAAAGCTCTGGACTGTCTTTAACTTATTTAAAAAAAAAAAAAAAAGGTACAAACACCACTCATGAACACCCTTGAAATTAGACAAAGGCACTATGAAAAAAAACAAAACAAAACAACAAAAAAACCCAAACACCTGAAGGGAAGCAGTGGGGGAGGGGCAGGTCTGCAGTCTGACTCTCAGGAGACCATGATGGGGCAGCGGGCCTCCTTCCCCTAATTCCAACTTTGATGGAATGCTCCAGGCTGAGGATGGAGGCGGATGCCCTTGGGCATCTCCGGTGAACCCCAACCAGGGCCCCAGAAGCACCGGCTGCCCCTCTGTGTGAGGAATCCGGCTCTTTCAGTCCATCCATCTCCACAGACATTTTGCATAGAGAAAATACCAGCCCACTTGGTTTCTTTTCTTTTATTATTGGCATCAGCTGGACTATATGTGGCCTTAAACATCATGCACTGGACAGGAAAGAAAGAATGAGAAAAAGGACACAGGAGGGGAAGAGGAGTAGCGGCGAGATTCCGTAATAAAAATTGTAATCCATTCAATAGGTTAAGTTTTGGCATGATGAAATCAAACACCCCTTCCCACCCCCCCAAAGTTGCAACCTAAGTGAGAGGGTCACCCGTGGGACCCAGCCAGGTGTTCTGCGTTCCCTCACAGGCTGTGATAGGCAGCGTGTGGGTGTAATTCTTGTGAACGGTCTCAACTTTTCACTTTCTTTAAATAATCTCTTTTGCTTCTTAGACGCTCCGGTTCACTGGGGTGACATAATTGCGGGGAAACATGCCGGTCTGCCCATGGCAGGCCCCTTTCCACCAATTGGGATCTGAGTTATCCATGACGTGAATGAAGTCTCCTCTGCGAAAGCCCAGCTCGCCATCCTCCTGGGGGTCAAAGTCAAAGAGTGCCTGGACATACGTTGGCTGCTGCAAGAGAGAGCAGGGAAGGGGTGTTCTCACGCTGCCAGCTGCCTTGTAAGCTGGACTCCTGGCTCAAGGCGAGCATGTGGGAACCCGCCCACTTTCCAAAGAAGCCTCCCACCTCGCCCCTCTACTCTGACATGTTCCTCAGTTCTCCTAGGTGGGCCTAGAGGAACCCACAAGGGTACATACACCCATGTCACTAAGAATAGCCAATATTGGTTAGTGGGGAGCAGCAGACACTTTGGCTGTATGTGCCAGAGTTCTCTTAACAGGTTTGAAAATAATATTTGTGTTCCCGTCACTTAGGCTGTAAATGAGGCAGTCCTAACCAGAACTCCTGCTCGTATGTGAGGAATGAGTGCAGACAGCATCCCTCACAGGCTGCATGGGGACACAACCACCTGAGTGCCAACTGCAGAGCTTCACCGCCACGAGCCAGCCTGAGCATGCAGGAAGTCCCTGTGGTGGTCATGCCTGGACTTTACGCCTGCTGCAAGTGAGCGAAGCTCTCTGCTTACCTGTGGCACCTGTTCTATGTCCCGTAAGAATATCTGCTGGTTCCTGGACACGGATGTTGATCTGTGGTAATCTACCAGCTCATTCAAAGAGTTAAACTTCACCACCCACAGGAAATACTTCCCGGCTCCGTCACGGAGCACCTTGAAGTGCTGCACATCATTTCCAAACCTGAGGATGGGGAAAAGAGGCATGAAGCAGCCACAGGGCTCTGCAGGGCTGTCCCAAACCTGCAGTGTCCAGGGAACTGCTCTCTGGTGTAGCTTTCCAGAGCTTGGGGACACAATAGCTGCATAGCACCCTGAGTATCCAGCTGGAGAGAAGTGGACCATCCCAGGAGCCTCCCCTAAGCCCTCCTGACTGGTTACATTCACAGGGGAAGCCCACCCACTAGTCTGACCCTGAGATGGCTGTGTGTGTGCTAACACAGCCCTCTTGTGGAGCTACAGCTTCATCCGCCTTAACAGTTCCAAAAGTGGTGTGATAGTCAAACATTAGCTCAGGTTGGCTTTGAGCTCACTAACTGTCTAAGCTGGTCTAGAACTCATGGAGATCCTTCTGAATCAGCCTCCCATTGCTGAGGTTACAGGTATGCCAATGCCATGCTCTTCAGTGAGGAGTTTTCATATTGTTTCTTTCTTATAGTAACAAGACCTAAGTATCAAGAAACCAATACTCCATCCCTGGAATACCATGCTCTCTTGACCCGGTCAGGACTGTCCAATGTGACTGACTGATGCTGATGGCTCTGCCTTCGTGACACCTGGACAGGTGTTCACTGCCAAGCCTTTAAATTTCTTCTAGTAGTCTCTTCTTCATTTTTTTTTTTTTTTTTTTGAGACAGGGTTTCTCTGTGTAGCCCTGGCTGTCCTGAAACTCACTCTGTAGACCAGGCTGGCCTCGAACTCAGAAATCCACCTGCCTCTGCCTCCCAATGCTGGGATTAAAGGCGTGCGCCACCACTGCCCAGCCTCTTCTTTAGTCTTAAGGCTTAAAAAGTAAAGGAATTCTAAAGACAAAGCAACAGATGGCAGCACTGAGCATCCAGCCGGGCACTGTCGGACCTTCAAGGCTTCCAAACACCCAGGGCAAGTTGGAAACCAGATACCAAGCTCCAGATGCATTCACTGTTTCCCCATAGGCACATATAATCTGATAAAGTTTATTTTCACTGAAACAATTACAACAATATGCCATCATAAAAGTTATCTAAAATCCAGGAGTTATTTCTGGAACTTCCAGTTGGCCTGTGGTAACTGAAATGGAGGAAAGCAAGACCAAACAAAGCAGCCAGCAACTTCATCATGGTATCACTGAGAAGCAATGGAGATGGTTTCAAGAGGACTGTAGCTCAGGATCCATAGGTCCTGCCCGCCCAGCAGGACCTTCTATCACATTTTTCTACCAGACTCCGAAGACCTCCAACTAGTGTACTGTCTTAGAGCCTGGAGCTGAGCGAAGCCCTGGGAAGATGATTCACTAAAGGCAGAAGTCCACGTGTTCCTTGTGTATGTGTACATGTCCATCAGGTGTGAATGCACATGTGCACATGTGTGGAAACCTAATGTCAACGCTGGATGTCTGAAGTACGTCCCTCACTGAACTTGGGGCTCAAGGATTACACTAGGCTACCTGGCTACAACTCTAGCGATCTCCCTCTCTAGCTTTTGCACTGTGGACCCTAACTTGGGTCCCCTTGTTTGCATGGTAGTTACCAACCGAGCCATATACCTCGTATATTTTATTCCTAAGTGATGACTTATTAACATCATTAAACACTTTTTGGCCGGGCAGTGGTGGCCAAAATCCCAGCGCTTGGGAGGCAGGGGCAGGTGGATTTCTGAGTTCGAGGCCAGCCTGGTCTACAGAGTGAGTTCCAGGACAGCCAGGGCTACACAGAGAAACCCTGTCTCAAAAAATAAAAAAAAAAAAAAAAAAAAAAAAAAAAAAAAAAAACATTTTCTGTTTAACTTTAAGATTACGTTTCTCTAGCACAGGTCAGGGGGACACCTGTGGAAATCAGTCCTCCTCCCCTTCCACTGTGGGTCCTGGGAAAATCAAACTCACATCAACTGGCTAGATGACAACTATCTTTACCCACTGAGCCATGTCATTAGCCAGGATCTTATGTAGCCCAGACTGACCCAGAATTTATAATCCTCCTGCTTCAACCTCCTAAGTGCTGGGATTACACTCAGTTGCTGGAACCTAGGACCTCATGCTCACTAAAGCAAGCACTCTGCCTGCTGCCCTAGGTCTCCATCCCTCCACGGCTTTCTTTGGTGGAAGGAAGGTGGCGTACACCAGGCGGGCACACGTAGATGTGACAGCGCTGAACACAGGCTGCTCTCCAGCCCAGCACTGCCCAGGGGCAGCCACTACCTACTGACTAACCACTTGGCTCCCCTTCCTGAGCTGTTTTACTGCTACTTGGAGCAGTTCAGGCAAAGAAAAGCAGATGACACACAAGCTACTGACAAGCCTAAAAATGCTAACCCTGCAAACCAGACTAGAAGGCTGTGTGTGACCTTTACTTGCATGTGTTTAATCAAAATCGTCAATAAGCAAAACCAAAAAAACAGGTTATAAGAGAAAGCTGTTATCATACTCAGTTGAAAAAAAGAATAGTTTGAGGCCAGCCAGGCCAGCCAGGGACACACAGAGAAATCTTGTCTTAATAAACCAAAAAGAAAAAAGAAGAAAAGTACTGCAAGCCTTCTGAGGCATCAAATCTCACCCAGGCTCTCACCTCTGCATTCAGAGAACAACTTGGTTCTGGTGCCTGAGCTGAAGGCCTGACATCCTCCCTGCTTCAGGTAAATGACAGAGGACTCAGAGTTCAAGGCTAGTCTGGGTAATTCACTCCTTCACTCATTTGTCATGGTGCTAGTGATGGGAGCCAGGTCCCTCAATGTGCTACACCTGAGCTCCCAGTGTGGCCCATTTAGTGAAACCCTGGTTGGTGTATTTACAACAGCCAGGACTGCTGGGTGATTCAGTTGAGTCGAGGCACTTGTGCTCAGGCCTGACAAGTTGGGGTTTAAACCTTAAGATCCCACAAGGCAGCAGAGAATGCAAGCTGACTCCTCAGAGTCAGTCCTCTCACTTCCCTGGCACTCAGGTTAGAGACACTGGGCTCCCTAACCTTGTTACAGGTAAACAATGAAGGAGGATGTAGCTGCTCACGCCTGTAACCCCAGTCCTCAGAAGCCCGAGACAGGCAGGTTGCCATCAATTTGAGGACAGTTTCTGCTGCCTACCAAGTTCCTGGACAGCCTGGGGTGCAGAGAAGAGTCTGTGTTTTTTTAAAAAAAAAAAAAAAAAAGATGAGTTTTGGGGCAGGCTTCTGCGGTAACACATTATCTAGAAAAGGATGATGGGTCAGACGGTACAAAGTCATTCTTTCTTTTAGACAGGATCTCACTCTGGCTGGCATGGAACTCAGAGCTCGACCTGTCTTTGCCTCTCAAGTGCTGGGATTAAAGGCATGTGATGTCATGCCCATTCCTATTTGGATTTTTGAGACAACACCCCTCATGGAAACCCTATGTCAGGTCCAGGTGAACCACGGACATGCAAGCAGTTATCATTAGAGCGGCAGCAGACACTGCAGAGAAGGCAGGCAGGATGGGGTGAGAAGTGGTGCGGATTAAACCAACCCTGAGTGCTGTCAGCTCCCATAGGTTCATGACTCTGGGAACCTAAAACTCAGATCTGCTACAACTAGGCCTTAGAGCAAACATTAGGATCACAGGAAAAGATACATTAACATCTTTCCATAGCCTCACAACGCAGTCCATGGCAGCTCCAGCAGGAAATACTTACTTGACAGACAGGGAGAAGTCCCCAGGAGCACTCTCACTCTCTCGGATCAGGAAGGCCCCATCATGCCGCTGTTTGCTAAGCATTTCTTCTGCCTTGGCTCTGGGGATTTTGCCAAAAAACCACCTAAGGAAGGAAGGAAGGCAAGCTGGTCAACATCTGCTTCCCCACAAAGAGACTGGACAGCCTGGCATGTAAATGAGAGTGCTCCAAGTCTGAGAAAGAGGGCAGAGTTTACCTGCTGGTTTCTTGCCTAAGGCTCCCTGGGGCTACTGTCTGGCTCAGGACCTTCCTGAGATGGAGCTTTCAAACAGCTTCGCTTCCACCACTCTATAGATCATGACTCAAAGCAGCAAAACAGGCCACTCTTCAGTCTACAAGGAGACCATTCCCAACACGCAGTCGGAAAGCCAGTTTCAGAGGCCAAAGCCCTCCTGCCTCTCTCTCTCACTCACTCATCAGGAGGGATCTAGGGAAGCCCTGGCCCCCAGGATAAGGGCAGAGGGAAGATAGGCCTTTCAGAGCCATTTCATAACAGCAGTGCAGGGGAAGGGGAAGGCTCAGAACGTGGCCTGGTAGAAGGCGTGGATCCTGGAAAGCAGGGGGGAGGCTTGGGTTGTGAGAAAGCAGCCTCTAGGTTGTGGCAGTGGTGTGCACCTTTATTCCTAGCACCCAGAAGGCAGACAAAGGTGGATCTCTGTGGTTTGAGGTCAGCTTGGTCTGCATAGTTTCAGGACAGCCAGAGCTACACAGTAAGACTGTCTAGAAAAACCAAAGCTCTACCTTACCTTAAGGTATCCAAACTTTTTAAAATATGCATACGATAACCACAACAGCATCAGACTAACAGACTCAGTCTATTAGTGACAAAGCTTATGCCACAGTGTGTCCCACCATGCCTGGTTTGATGATGTGCTGGATGCTGAACCTCGGGCCTCATGCATGCTCAACAAGATCCTGCCTGCTAATTACATAGACCTAACTTTCATAATCATATTTAAAATTTTTTATTTCAAGCTAGAGAAACAGCTTGTCCTTGAACTCAGAAATCCACTTGCCTCTGTCTCCCAAGTGCTGGGTAAAGTTAACTTTATAATCACCTTTTCATTTCTAAAACCAGCGTGTATCCGTGGGGTCAGAAGACACCCTGTGGGGTCACTGTGCTCTCACAGCTTTTGGTGAGTTGCAGGAGTCAAACCCAGGCCATCTGGCTGTGTGACAAGCACTCTGCTTGCTGAGCACCTCTGCGGCCCTACTGGTGTCTTCTCAGCTGTCCTAGAAGTCTGTGTGCCAATCTGGCTGTCTCGGAACGACTCCACTCCTGCTTAGCTCTGAGAGGTGGAATTTTAAGAGTAAGCCACCAAGGCTGATGTTTGTTTTGACTCAGGGTTTTATGTCTGGTCCACAGTGGCTTACCAATTACTGAGAACTGTGGGTATTTGCCATACGCAGAGCTCATGGGTTTTTAGATTTTTTTTTTTTTTTTTTTTGGTTTTTGTGAGACAGGGTTTCTCTGTATAGCCCTGGCTGTCCTGGAACTCACTCTGTAGACCAGGCTGGCTTCGAACGCAGAAATCCACCTGCCTCTGCCTCCCAAGTGCTGGGATTAAAGGCATGCCTGGCTATTTTTTATTTTTTAAGACTTATTTTATTGATTTCATGCATATGAGTACACTCTAGCTGTCTTTAGACACACCAGAAGAGGGAATTGGATCCCATTACAGATGGTTGTGAGCAATTGTGTGGTTGCTGGGAACTGAACTCAGGACCTCTGGAAGAGCCATCTTTCTTGCCTAGCACATACTTTTTAAACAATTACTTTTTTGAGAATTTTATATAATGCTTTATGACCATATTCACTCTTTTTTTTTAAAGCTATAAAGCAGTGGATTTAAATTAAAGTGGCCTAAATGTGCATTAAGGAAAAATAAAAAGAAACATTTTCCCTCAAGGTTCCGCAGCAGGCAGTGTGTGCATCCACACCTTTCCTTACAGGCATGAATCCCACATTTGTTTTGTTTTTTGTTTTTTAAAGTTTTATTTATTTATTTTATGTATGAGTCTACTGTTGCTGTCTTCAGACACACCAGAAACGGGCATCTCACCCCGTTACAGATGGTTGTGAGCCACCATGTGGTTGGTGGGAATTGAACTCAGGACCTCTGGAAGAGTAGTCAGTGCTCTTAACCGCTGAGCCATCTCCCCAGCCCTGAATCCTACATTTGTGTAAGCCCCAGTGCTTTCTTATTCTCAACTTAAGAATCAACACAATTTTATCTTCAATTTAAAAATTTTAGTTCTAGAATTGTACCTGTAATTCTAGTACTGAGAAGGAAGAGGCAGAGTTACTGTAACGTCAAGGCCTGTCTGGGTTATATACTGAAAACTAAAACAAAACAAAACACTTAGTTTGTAACCCATTTCACAGATCGGAGCCTTGCCTGCCTGCTCCTGGCTTACTAAGCACACACCGTCTCGAGTTTCCAGCAGCAGGGGGAACAGCACATAGCGTCCGGCCATGGATATTCTTTCCCAAGCTATTTACAAACCAGTAAGCTTCTCCTAAAAGTATTACTGGTTTGCAGTGCTAGAGGCAGAAGTTAAAGCCTTGTGCACACTGGGCTGGTCCTTCAACACTGAACTATATTCCGAGCCTGACCAGTTTCTTTTAATGATGATATTTATGTATAACTGCATGCCCACAGACAAATGTTCTGCTAATCTTTAAAAAAGCCTGGACTAGTGTGTACTACCCTAGAAATAGCAAGCAAGGAAGCCGAGGGTAGAAGAGATGTATTTTCCAATGTAGTATTTATAGCATGTCACAGGCCCCACCCACATGCACTTACTATGAAGGGTATGTGTCATTTGCTGGGCACACAGCTCCCACTGCAGCACTGCAGTGGCAGCCACTGTAGGTGGTCTTCACTGGACCCGAGTGCATCATCAGGTGGCTGGCAGTCTACTGTACAACTGCCCTCTTCCTCTCCAAACAAAGCGGGTAGGGCAGGGCTGACCTCTGCCACACTGCACTGTGGGCCACACTATGCAACATGTACATTATTAGAACATGTGGCAGTTCCAGGGTGGGAACTGAGCCTGTGAAGTCACAGAAACAATTAGAAGAAGCGGCCTTCACAGCAGTGTAGCCTGGAGAAAGGCTCCTGAATGCTCAACTCCCTTCTGCATTAGAGTTCAGAAGGAATGGAGCCCTGCCTGTCCTTCAGCCAGCTTCACGGATCATGCTGAGCTTCCTGCTTAGGTCTTTACTGAGAGCAGGAAGGATCTGACCCCAGTGCCTCACTGAAGGTGCTTAAGAGCTCTGGCACTGAGCTCACCAAGCCCTTCCAATTGTCCATAGGCCCAAACAACCAATACTTCTGCCTCAACCTCAAGGGAAGCTATCTCAGGTATACATACCCCCACCCCAAAATACTTTATGTAAAGGGGAAACAGCAAGATCTGAGCGGCAGTCAGGAAACCTTGGCTCCCAGCCTAAACGTACCCCATGTTTTAATGTCCCACAACTCAACTGTTAAATCTGAGGCTGCCCTTTTCTTTAATTTCTAAAAATTTATTATTGTATGTACATGCACATGCATAGGCACTCACATGACATGAAGCACTTGTGGATATCAGAGAACAACTTTTGAGATTCAGTTCCTTCTTTCTACCCTGGATTGGAAAATTGTACTTCAGCTGTCAGGCCTGCTGGCCCCTAGGCTGGCCAGGCATTTGTTCAATGCCAAAAGATATAAGCACTCACTACCACAGTCTCTACTCTAGTGCTGGGAATCTAGGCCTCCTGAATTTGAGAGAAGCCTTCTACCATGAAACCACATCCCTTTACGGTTTTTATTTATTTTTAAAACTATTTTTTCTTATGGTGCTAATCAGGGCACCATTTTTTCTTATGGTGCTAGAATTCAGGGCTTTGTGCATGCTAAAGCAAGCTCAGCTCTAATGGATCAGTAAAGCGTGGATTTTAGGGGATGGCGGTTAGTCCTCTGATACTCACTTACTTACTATCCCCAGGATGAAGGGGACAGGGTAAAGAAAGAAGGGAAGGAAAAGAAGAGAGCAGGGAAAGAGATGGCTGAGTGTTTAAGAACATTTAATGCTCTTTTAGAGGATCTGGGCTCAGTTCCCATCATCCATGTTGGTGGCTCACAACCACCTAGAATTTCATTTCCAGAGGAACACTGCTGCCTTTTCATGTCTCATGCATGCAAAACTCACACAGACACATACACAATTTATTGTGTTGTTGTTTTCAAGATAGGGCTTGTTTGTGTACCCTCAGCTACCTCCAGAGCACTGGGATTAAAATTGTGTCACCAATGCCTGGCCACAATTTACTTTTTAAAAGAAGGCAAGATGTGTGTGCTGGCATTGACTTCTTCATTATTATTATTTTGATTCTGATTTCTTCACTAAGACTTTAAGCCTTTCTCACAAAACCAAACCAACCCAGGCATGCTGGAACAGTAGGGAGGTAGAGGCAGGTGGTCTCTGTGAGGTCAGCCTGGTCTACAGAGCAAGCTTAGGAGCAACAACGGCCACATAGTGAGACCCTCTCCTCTCCATCATCCCCCCAAAAATTCAAATCAAAATGGTACTTAAGACAAGCAGGCAAGCTCTTTGCTTAGGGGAACCACAGAATCTGACTTACGGATGTGGTTTCATTTCTATGTAATTCTTGGGGATGAAGCCATCTTTCCCATTGAGTTCTGCCTTATACCAGTTCTGATCACATTCTTCATTCAAAACCTGAAAAATAGTAAGACAAGAAAAAAATCAATCATTTTCCCTTATTATAAGTACTGTTAGAGACAATAATGTTTTCTGGGCTTATGGAAGCCCAATTTAAATATCAGAATTCTTGTAACTAAACTGTGAAAGTTACAGAAAAAGAAACTCTAGAAATGAAAGGTCAGGCTTTTTTCTTAACACCTAGAATTAAACCCTTAATGGGAGGGTGTGTTTTCTTAAGGAGGCTTCTTTAACAGACAGAGAGCAGAGGGAGCCCGAGCCAGTGCAAACTCCCAGCACAGGTTCCCAGCAGCTTCCCTCTCTGCAGTCTCCCAGCAAGCAGCTCCCACTGCTCTGCTCACAGATACATATCCGCGCCAGTGCATAGGAAACTATTCTAAGAGCAGGCAAGCAGATCCTACAACCCACGTTCAGGTCAGCACTCCTGGAGGCAGACCAATCAGCAGGACTCAGGCCCAAGACTCCAGGTAACAAAGCACAGAGAGCAGAAGGCTAGCCTTTTAAGACAGTCTTGTGTAGCTTAGGCTAAACTGGAACCTTGTGGCTGGGGGAGACCTTGAATTTCTGACCCTGCTACCTCCATCTCCCAAGTGCTGTGAACACAAACTGTTTGGGTTGGTTTCTGAGATTGAGGCTCACCCTGAACAACAGGCTGATTAGAGCTCCCAATCCTCACCCTCCCAAATTCTAGGATTACAGGTATGGACCACCCGCCATGCTTGGTTTTAAAAGTTGATATTAAGAAAGAAGATGGCCGGGCAGTGGTGGCGCACACCTTTAACCCCAACACCCCGGGAACAGAGGCAGGAGGATCTCCGTGAGTCTGAGGCCAGCCAGGGCTACATAGAGAAACCCTGTCTCGATATATAGAGAGAGACAGAGAGAGAGAAAGGGGGAAGGGCGTGGTGGCTTCCACTTCCACTTCTAGAAATTAAGAGTAGAAACAGTCAGTTTGCTGAAAGTTTTGAGGTCCCCAAAAGAAAGAATGAAGGAAGAGAAAACATAGTGTGAGTTCACCTCCAAACGGGAGCAAAGGAAGCGCTGCCCAAGTCAGTGGTGAAGAGTACAAACTACACCATGAAGCTCTAAGAGGAAGTGGGTAAGATGGTTTTTTTCCGAGACAGGACTATCTCTGTATAGCCCTGGCTGTCCTGGAACTCACTCTGTAGACCAGGCTGGCCTCGAACTCAGAAATCCACCTACCTCTGTCTCCCAAGTGCTGGGATTAAAGGCATGCGCCACTGCCTGGCTGGTAAGATGTTTTTGACAAAGCGACTTTGAGATGCTGAAGATCAGTCAAATTAGAAACCAGAAACTTTAACCTGGCTGATGTTTGCATGTGACATTTCATTCATTCATTCATTCATTCATTCATTCATTGAGACAGGGTTTCTCTGTATAGCCCTGGCTGACCTGGAACTCAGAAATCCACCTGCCTCTGCCTCCCAAGTGCTAGGATTAAAGGCATGCACCACCGCCTT
The DNA here is from genome assembly GCF_008632895.1 of Mastomys coucha. Lineage (NCBI taxonomy): Eukaryota > Metazoa > Chordata > Mammalia > Rodentia > Muridae > Mastomys > Mastomys coucha. The sequence goes on from NW_022196911.1 coordinate 112,058,810, forward strand.
GCTTGTATGTGACACTTTTATGTGACATAACACATCAAAAGGGGCAACAAGCGTCAGCTGCAACAGTACCATGAACATCAATGAACGTGGCAAGCAGAGGAGCTTCACCATGCTGCCACCCCCTGTGCCTTGCTGGCCAGCTTCTAGCCACAGGGAACAGTCACTGGCTTTTAGCATGTGTATAAATGTCAACACAGACCTGTTGTGGTGGCACAGGCATTTAATCCCAGCACTTAGAAGGCAAAGGCATGGTGATTTCTGTGAGTCTGAGGCCAGCCAGAGCTACATAGTGAGATCCTTGTCACAAAAAAATAAAACAAAGCTGACATGGCCAATTCTGCAAATGCTAATATATTAACAGTAAACACTCAACTCAACGAGACAGCCTCCCTCAAATTCCAGAGTCTTATGCTAAATTCTCTACCTGAAGGTCTAGGCCTACGAGTGAATTCTCACTTGCACAAAGCTTTTGTTGAGCAAACCGCGTTCCTTGATTTAAAACTACTGGATAAATAAAATTGGCTACAACTAATTAGTGGTTGGATTAGAGGTAGGTGGATTTCAAGTTACCTGGTTTGGGAAGAGAGGAGGGACCAGGAGGAGGAGGAGGAAAAAGGGGAGGAGGAGGAAGCCACCATGAGAGGAGATGTACCATAAACACATGGCCTGGGGAAAAGGCAAGTATCTGAGGTACGCTGCTGGGTCTGAGGTACACTGCTGGGACTGAGGTACGCTGCTGGGTCTGAGGTACGCTGTTGGGTCTGAGGTACGCTGCTGGGTCTGAGGTACGCTGCTGGGTCTGAGGTACGCTGCTGGGTCTGAGGTACACTGCTGGGTCTGAGGTACACTGCTGGGTCTGAGGTACACTGCTGGGTCTGAGGTACACTACTGGGACTGAGGTACACTGCTGGGACTGAGGTACACTGCTGGGTCTGAGGTACACTGCTGGGTCTGAGGTACGCTGCTGGGACTGAGGTACACTGCTGGGACTGAGGTACACTGCTGGGACTGAGGTACACTGCTGGGTCTGAGGTACACTACTGGGACTGAGGTACACTGCTGGGACTGAGGTACACTGCTGGGACTGAGGTACACTGCTGGGACTGAGGTACACTGCTGGGACTGAGGTACACTACTGGGACTGAGGTACACTGCTGGGACTGAGGTACACTACTGGGACTGAGGTACACTGCTGGGTCTGAGGTACACTGCTGGGACTGAGGTACGCTGCTGGGGAGGTGTCTCAGGGGTGACCCCAGTAACTCAAAGCCAAATAACTACAGTCTGGGTTGCATTCATTTGTAAGGTAGGCAGGGATAAGCGTAAAGTGGTCTCACACAGTGCAGTGGTAGGACATTACTACCTTGTTTTCATTCCACAGGGGTTTATAGCATTGGCTGGCCTTGAACTATGAACCTCAGGCTGGTTCATAGTTCCTAAGGGCAATCTTCTTATGTCAGCCTCTTGTATACTGGAATTAGAGGCATAAGTTACCACATCAAATTTTTTGTTTGTTTGTTTGTTTGGGGGGGGGGGGCAGGGTTTCTCTGTGTAGCCTGATTAAAGGCAAGTGCCACCACTGCCTAGCTACCACACCAAATTTAATTTTTAATTTTTTTGTTTTTAATTTTGCCCTTAAACAAACAAACATTTATGGGCTGGTAAGACGGGGTGAGATGGCTCAGTGGGTGAGAGCAGCTGCCATGCCTGGCAAGACGGGGTGAGACGGCTCAGGGGTGAGAGCAGCTGCCATGCCAGCCGGTGAGCTGGAGCTCCAGAACCCAGTGTAAAGGGAACAGAATGGCTTCAATGCCAGCACTGAAGCAGAGACAGGCAGCTCTCTGCAAGTTAAAGGTGTCAGCCTGGTCCAGAGAGTGAGTTCCAGAAAACCCAACCAAACCAAACCAAACCAAACCAAACCAAAACTAAGAGAACCAAATGCCTGCAGCTGTTCTGTATCCACACACACACAATAATAAAAGTTAAAAAAAGGGGTTGGGCTGCGCATGGTGTGCTGGTGCATGCCTTTAATCCCAGCTTTTAGGAGGCAGAGGCAGGTGGATCTCTGAATTTGAGGTTGGCCAGATCTACACTCCAGGATAGCTACACAGAGAAACCCTGTGAAAAAAGAGGGGGAGGGGAACAGGGCTGGACAGATGGTTCAGCAGTTACTTCGAATGCTTGCTTCTCTTGAAGGGGACCCAGGTTTGATTCCCAGCATCCACACTGGGCAGCTCACATACAGCCTGGGGGCTCAACTCCAGTTCTGGGGGATCTGAAGTCCTGGCCTTCAAGAGCATTTTCATGTGTGTGAAACATGCACATACACCCAGGCACACACATAAAATAAAATCTTTTTTAAAAAAATTCACATTTTATTAAAGAGCGTGGTGATGCACTGTATTTAGCACATGCATAATATAAAAGCCTTCATTAGCAAACACTGGCCTATGACTATATGACAGTGGCCAGCAGAAGTGTGTTCTGTGGCTCGAACAGGTGCACTGAGTAAAGGGTTAGGAATAAGAAGCCCCTGACTGCAACACCATCTACGAAACAGAGTTCTCTGCAGCCCACCAGGAGACGCACTACTTTTCTCTTTTCTTTCTTCCTTACTTTTTTTTTTTTTAAAGTTGCTTAAGGCCAGTACTATCATCAACCAAAAATAAGGGCTTGTCTGGTAATGTCAAAGCAGTACGCAAGCTTGGGCAAGAGCTGCTGGGGTTAACCTACACGTTCTGGAGTTGAGAAAAGCCTGTAAGACAGGCTGACAAGGCACTGACTGTGACCTATTTGTACATTATAAAAGAATAAGGGATTCACGTAGTGAAGGCCTGTTTGACTGCACCCAGAAGCCTTGTTAAAAACAAAAACCAAAACCAAACAACAAACCATCCATGGCATACCAAGAGTCCTCAAAGCTGCATGTTCTTACTGTCATCTTTACCAAGATAGAGAGGCCAGATCCCTAAAAAGTGTCCTTCTGCTAAAGCATGGGATGCCAAGCAAGGCACTCCCAGATCTGGAGACAATTTCCATCCACAGTTCTCTCTAGCACTAAACTGTCACTCGGTGTTACTACACTTTTGTTGCCCAGATGGCAGGGAGATACGATGCTTGGCACAAGGATGATTACAATTTCAGTTATCTGGAAACAGCAAACAATCAGAGCCCCACTCTGCAGAGTGGGGAGGACAGAGAAGTCACTGGGAGACAGAGGTCAGAACTTCCTGCTTTATGCATGTAACAGCTTTCACAGGGAAACTGGACATCAGAACAACATTAACTCAAAAAGTAACTTTTTAGGTATGGAGAGATGATGACTCAGTGGTTATGACTAGTGGTTGCTCTTCCAAAGGACCTGCCCTGTGTTCAATTCCCAACACCCACAAGGATGCTCACAACTGTCTTTTTTTTTTTTCCCCGAGATAGGGTTTCTCTGTGTAGCCCTGGCTATCCTGGAACTCACTCTGTAAACCAGACTGGCCTCGAACTCAGAAATCCACCTGACTCTGCCTCCCGAGTGCTGGGATTAAAGGCGTGCGCCATCACCGCCCGGCTACAACAGTCTACTAACTCCAGTTCTAGGGGATCCAAGCCTGCCTTCTAGAGGCACCAGGGATGAATGTGGGGCATAGACATACATGCAGGCAAAACATGCATAAACAAAGGAATGAATGAAGGAGTGAACAAATGACAGGGGGTGGGGAGAGAGACAGAGAGAGAGAGAGAGAGAGAGACAGAGACAGAGACAGAGACAGACAGAGACACACAGAGAGACAGTAAGAGCACCTGCATGCTCATAGCCCGTACAGATAAAGCCTGCAGCCTGTTGTGAGCTCTGAGAGTGAGAGCTGTCTCTCCCACCCTTTCCCTGCACAAGACGCTCAACAGCTGATGTCGGCAGCCCACACACTCAGCTTCACTGGAACTATTCCAGGGAATCTCTAACACTACCCACGGCTGCACTTGTCTAGCCTCTGCACTGCTTTGACTTATGACTCAACTCCCCCCCCACACACACACATCACACACCCATACCACACACTCGCACATGCGTGCACGTGTGTACTTTGACTCAATGAAAGTCAACTGATGAAGAGATGAGACTGTACAAGGAGGAAGAGCCAGTTTCAGCCATGGGCTGTTCCCACTCCCAGCCCCCCTTCCAGAGACTCCTTGGATATGTTAGCCCAAATTAGGAAGGCACTTAAGAAAAGAATGAGGCTATTTGGAACACACATGGTGAAGATACCAAGGTGGCACTGGCGTGCTTCCTCTACTGGTGCTCAACTGAGTGTGGTGTTTGTAGAAATTCAGTTATGATAGATAATTCTGCTCTTTATATTACATCCTAATCAAAAATTACAACTGGGCCAGTAAGATGGCTCAGTGGGTAAAGACATTCTTGTAGCCAAGCCTTATGAATGACCTAAGTTCTATCCTCAGGACCCACACGGTAGAAAGAATTGATTGTCAAGGGTTGTCTTCTGACTTCCACATACACATTGTGGTACTCAGATGCACATACACACGCACATAAAACCCCTAGCATGAGACACTCACTGTATGCTCACTCACACAGACGCCCACTCACAGGCCTGTGGAGGTGAGGAGGACATTAGTGTGTTCCCTTACCACCTGCCATCTTACTCCTCTTAGGCAGGGGTCTCACTGTAGCTGAAGTGTATCATCTTCACTGGGCTGGCTGTTGGGGCCAGCAAGCTCCCCATCTTACGGTTGCTGTTCACCAGTGCTGGGGTTCTAGGCATACATAGCCATGCCTAACCTTTTATGTGGGAGCTGGGATTTGAACTCAGGTCCTTGGGCTTGCAAAACAGGCATTCTTACCAGCTGAGCCATTTCCCTAGCCTCACCTAGCATATACTTTCGACAGAACACAAAAAAATCATGCTTTTTTGGGGGGTGGGGGGCTTCGAGACATGGTTTCTCTGTATAGCTCTGGCTGTCCTGGAACTCACTCTGTAGACCAGGCTGGCCTTGAACTCAGAAATCCACCTGCCTCTGCCTCTGCCTCCCAAGTGCTGGGATTAAAGGCATGGGCCACCACCACCCGGCTACAAACACGCTTTTTAAAGGTTTCTTACTTAGCAAACTCTATTGGCCCCTCTCTCAAAAGTAAAAGTCCTGAGAACTATTAAAAATCAGTTGTTTTCAGGGCTTCAGAGAAGGTTCAGCGGTTAAGAGCACTGACTCCTCTTCTAGAGGTCCTGAGTTCAATTCCCAGCAACCACATGGTGGCTCACAACCATCTCTAATGAGATCCGATGCCCTCTTCTGGTGTGTCTGAAGACAGTGACAGTGTACTCATATACATGAAATAAGTAAGTAAAATCTTTTTAAAAAACATTAGTTGCTTCCCGTTGCTGCACATATCACATAGAAACGATGGGAATGCTCACCAAGCTCCTGACAGCAGGGGGGTGCACTGACTCAGTCCCAGGTCACACTGATCCACTGAGTAAGAGCCTTGCAACCCCACCTCCATCTGCTGCAGGGTTTGCTCAGCAGAAGTATCTTGGCCACACTGCCTGCTATCCTGTGTGCCAAACCATGAAAAACACCCACACTGCAGATAAGTCATTATGAACCTCTCCTCTTTTTTTGGTCTTTCCTCCCCCCTCCCTCCCCCCACCAAGACAGAGTTTTGCTATGCACCATAGCACCATTTGAACTCAAGATCCTGTTGTCTCAGTGTCTTAGTGCTAGGATTAAATGTTCAAGTGTAATTCACAACACTCTGGCTCACTTTGGAGCATCAAATGATAATGGACTTAGAGAGACTGGTAAGTAAGATTCCTGCTCCACAAACGCTTTGGTCTGCTGACTAAACACAAACAGGTCAACAACTCCAGTCTGATCTGCAGGGATTCTCAGGATAGCTGCTGCAAGCCCACAGCTCTGTGAGAAGGTGACCAGCTGTGCCAGCTTCCCATACATGCCAGGCCTTTCACAAAACTAAGTAAAACAAACGAGCAAACAAAAACCCCAACCTATCCTGACCATGGTATTGATAAATTATATATATGTAACTTTGGTGTTTTTTCTCCCAAACTATGTTATTTTATTAAACAATTTTCAGTAACCTATTCACTAAAATGATTAATGATGCAAAGCCACCCAATAAAGGAAGAAGGAAGTCCAGAAAGGTGGTATGAAATCCCCCATTCCTCAAACTCCTACCATTAAAATCATCTGTGCTCTTTCCCTCACAACCATCCACTTAGCTAGGCTTGGTCCAGCAAGGCCCACCAATGTTCAGGCATCGTGGTGCAAGACTGAACCGGCCCCCATAGGCTCATATATTTGAATGGTTGGTTACCAGGGAGGCAGGACTTGAGAAGGATTAGGAGGTGTGACCTTGCTGGAGTACTTGTGGTCTTGTAAGAGGAAGAGGGTAGGCTTTGAGGTTTCAAAGGCTCAAGCCAGGCCCAGTGTTGCTTCATTTCTGCTGCCTCTGGATGTGACCTCTCAGCTCCTCCTCCGGCACCATGTCTCCCGTCTCAGGACACCTTGCTTCCCACCATGATGACAATGAACCAAACCTCTGAACTGTAAGCCAGGCCCAATGAGAAGCTTTCTTTTCTAAGAGTTGCTGTGGTCACAGTGCCTCTTCACAGCAGAGGGACACTGAACAAGCCTCCCACTTTACCCACTAACTCTCCAATGAGAGTAATGAATCCGTGTTTCAGGCAAACAGTCGACCTGGCGATCTCTGAGCAAACAGCACCTCTATTCCGTCCTGTGCTGTGGCGTCCTTGTTCTTATCCAGTCAGCTATTCCTAGACGCATTTCAGAGTTCACAGAACATTAGCTAGCCTTCTCTCTCAGCTTTCCTTTTATAGTATTTAGTTAAGGATTAGTCAGCAACAACACAATAGTTTAGAATGTTTCATGTACCACTACTCTGTCATGTGTATTGGCTCAGCACTCAATGCTCACCTAGGCTCCTCTCAGAATGGCATACGGTGTATATTTATTTTGAGGTAGTGACTTGTCTATACAGACTTTGTTCTGTGTGGTGCCCATAGTGCACAGAACAGAGGGACCCACGGATTACAGAAGCTCAGCATACACTCTTCACTAGCTGACAAGAAATTTCTTTTCTGGAAGCAGGGGTGGGTGGGTGGAGGATTTTGAGACAGAGTCTTACTATGTGGCCCAGGTTGGCCCTAAACTGACGGCACTTTTCCTACCTCATTCTCCCAGGTACAGGGACACAGGGACACATGAACCACCATGGTCAGCAGGACCTCTTACATCCTTAGAAAGAAGATACATCCCCTAAATCTGGTCCAAAGAGGACGAGACAGGTAATCAGCCTGCTTGTCATTCTCAAAAGGTCACCATGTACCTCAAAGTGGGAAGACAGACTCATGTCCTAAGCCTGCTTGTGTGCACTGTCTCTAAGACAGGAAGGTTTCAGGATGGATATGTGACCACAACATGGATAAAAGAGGCAATGTTTGATTAGTTTGGGGCAGAGGAAGTGTGTTGGTTTCCAGAATTCTGATCCCACTTCCTTCTTGGGGCAGGGTGCTTCCTGGACACCTAAAGATGCTGTCTTCTACCGGCATGTGTAACCTGTGACTAACTTTTGTACTTTTTCCTTTTTCAGTGTTAGAGGGCCATACACAGGCTGGCCTGCCGCTTGCATTTTATAGCTGCAATCTTCCCAGAAACATTCCCCATCAACAGTGTGAGACTCTGGAGCTTTATTCTTTCACTGAATTACAACAAGATTGATACAGAGATAAACATGCTTCAGATGCTCAAAAGTCACCACATTAGAAGCCCAGGATCACAGAGGCATCTTGGAAATGTAAGGGCCCCTTAAGTAGCTCAAAGACAGCCAGTGGTAACCCCAGCATTCAGGAGGCAGAAAAACGTGGATCACTGAGTTCAAGGGCAGCCTGGTCTACAGAATGAGTTTCAGGACAAGAACTACATAGAGGAAATCCTTTTCTCTAAAACAAACAAACAAACAAAACAACAACAGCAACAACAAAAGAAGTTCAAAAATGTCACAGGTGAACAATTAAGAGTTACTATCATTACTAGAAGATCCTTGAGGAAAGTGTACAGCAGGCCCTGTCCAGGGTCCACTGTCACCCAGAGTGATGATTACTGACATCAAAACAGGCAGAATGGAGAAGTTGGGGCTTGAACATGTAGTCTCTGCCTCACCAGGTCCTAGCTACAGATTGGAGAGAGAGGAAGGAGGGGGAGGGGGAGGAGAGGAGGAGAGAGAAAGAGAGAGAGAGAGAAAGAGAGAGAGAGAGAGAGAGAGAGAGAGAGAGAGAGAGAGAGAGAGAGCGCTGAGTTGGGGCACTAACATAACATATTCTTGCTGTCTCTGAGCTGTCTGAAATAGTTTGTGTCTTGTACTCTTGGGGATGTTGATTTCATATTAAGAAATATAAAAAGGCCTGAGGTTTCTCCCTCACAGGGCCTCTCTGTGCTGCACCAGGCCAGCCCTGGACTCTCTTTAACAGCTGGTTGAGCCCAGAAGCCCCTTGGACCTCTCATTTGAGTTTATCGTATCATTAAAATAAGTCTAACAGAAAAAAAAAATCACCAAATCATAGGTATTACAGAGTATTTCTTTCTCTGAGAAAGAGTTTAGGACTCAAAGTATAAGCTGATATCTCTCTCAATTCCTCCTGGCTCAGCTGCCACTTAGGAAAGCTGCTCAGGATACTTTGACAAAACAGGACAACGGTTCACTTTTACATGATTTTAGTCTATACAGACAAATCTGCACACAGTGAAACCCAAGTGCTCATACAGCACAGGACAGACTTTTTACAGAGTCTTTGGTGGCTTTTTGTGTTGTTTTGTTCTTTACCTGAAAGGCACGTTATTGAGTAGATTATGCTCACCATGTTAGAACTTCAACTGCAGTAGTTGGGGGAAGGGGAACAACACACACAGGAGACGGCAACACACAGAAACATCTGGGAGTTTCATGAGGACAAAATGTACCCGGGGAGCCCCCCGGGGCTAGGGCTACAGAGCTCAGCCATAGAGTACTCCAGACACTTTGTCCAATCTTGTCACAGCTTGTACTAGATAGACAAGCTCTGCAAAACCCCAATGTCAAGCCAGACTAAGGTGAACTAACAGAAGGGACACCCTCCCAGGGCACTGCCGTGTGTACCAGGTAAGGTGGTATAGTAATGGTCGCCATGGCCAAATCAAGAACATTCATCCCAAACCTCAACTGTTACTCTGCCAGCCCAAGCAAAGCCACTGAGCAGAAGAAGCCATGTGCAGACTCCTCAGCTTGCTGTCAAGCACGTGGAAGGACAGACCTCTTGGCCAAAGTTAGCAGCAAAGTTTCCTTAATGAATGGTATCAGACCTTCCTAACCGATGAAAACCCCAAAATAACTCTTTAACAGCATTTTTTTGTTTGTTCTATTTTTTGAAACAAGATCTCTCTGTGTAGCCCTAACTGTTGTAGAGATTGCTCTGTAGACTGTAGACCAGGCTGGCCTCAAACTCAGAGATCTGCCTGCCTCTGCCTACTGAGTGCTGGGATTAAAGGTGTGCATCACCATGTCTGGCTTTAAACATCCAATTTTTAGCTACTGCTCTTTTTCATCTTGCTCCCAAACACAAGGTTTTCTTGTCTTATGCAAACCTCTCTGGTCTTAAAACATGAAACCAATCCAACACTAAGGTAAAAGGTGAGCAAGCACACATTTTCTGACCCTGACAACCTCATCTGTCAATCATTCCCTTCACCCTGCAGAACCCCTCCAACTCAATTAAGGACAACAGAAAACAGTCCATTCAGTTCAACTTGAGATCTTCTTGATTCAAGGGACAAGCTGTAAAATCCATTGATTTACAATGAGAAACTCAACAATGAGGGTTTTAAAGCCTAAACAGCAGACAGCCATCATTCACAATAAAGTTCCACCCGGAAACTGGGACAGAAGTTGTAAATCCCAGGCCAGTCTGGGCTAGTGCTGAGGCAGAATAGTATATGGCCTTATCAGTGTAGGCTTACTGTGATCACTGTACTAAACAGAGAGCTGCTGGTGGGTAGCCCCTCTCCCAGGGTGGAGGTGAATACAGATGGTTAGCAGGGACCCACTCTAGTGAGCTGAGAGAGCTCAAGCGTGGGTAGGTCACCCAGGAGGGTCATGAGCTTTGCAACCTCAAATGCTGCTTCTGGCTATAACGTTAATATCTGGGCACCACAGACACAGCCCAAGGGAGAAGACAGTGGACAGGGTGCTGGCTTTTGGGGTGGGGGTGGAGCACTTGAGAAAGGAGTTTCCAAGGGGCATGAGGAAGTGGTTTCCCTGTCAGGAAAATGCTTTACAGAAGCTGCTCTGAGGCCAGACATGGTTGCACTTTTTTGGGGTAACAATCCCAGTATGTGAGAGGCAGGAATAAGTGGATCTCTGTGAGTTCTAAACCGGGAAGGACTACATAGTAAGCTGCTATCAAAAAAAAAAAAAAAAAAATTAGAAGCCAGCTGTGTACTGGTGGCACACACCTTTAATTCCCAGCTGTTAGGAAGCGGGACACTAAATTCAAAGCCAGCCTGGTCTACAAAGTGAGTTTCAGGACAGTCAAGGTTATACAGTGAAACCCTGTACAAAACAAAGAAAATAAAAATTAAAAATATGTGTAGATTAAAATACAACAACAAAAACACTGCCAGGCAGTGGTGGCGCACACCTTTAACCCCAGCACTTGGGAGGCAGAGGCAGGCGGATTTCTGAGTTCAAGACCAGCCTGGTCTACAGAGTGAGTTCCAGGATAGCCAGGGCTACTCAGAGAAACCCTGTCTCAAAACAAAACAAAACAAAACAAAACAAAACAAAACAAAACCACCTCTATTTCTACAAATAAGCAGATGGTAGTCCTCTTCTGTAGCCGGGGTCCATATGAACCACAAACAGGCTCCCCAAGTTCTCATTCAGTGCAGCAAGGTGAGACCATGTCAGCATTGGTGTCTCCATCTTCTGGTCCCTTTCCTAAGGTGTCTGTGCACAGTGCCAGCTCCCAACCATTGTAGTCCCTCCACCTTTGGGCTGGAAATTCTGCCCCATTTCCCTGCCCACAGCCTCCATTCCCTATGGTTCCTAGCGTAACCCTCCTACGCCTGGCAGTCTTACAGTGTTTCCTACCGGACCATGGTATCTTCTAGAAGGCAGTAAGGAGTAACTGTAAATAGTAAGGTCTGCTATGGGGCAAGGAAGTAGTCGACTTCTAGAGGAAAACTATAAAAAAGAAGATTTAAGAGGTCCTCAACCCCCTTTTCTTAAAGATTTATTCATTTTATGTAGATGAGTACACTGTAGCTGTGCAGATGGTTGTTAGCCTTCATGGGGTTGTTGGGAACTGGGGGACCTCTGCTCGCTCCAAGCCCAAAGATTTATTGTACTGTAGCTGTCTTCAGACTCATCAGAAGAGGGTGTCAGATCTCATTATGGATGGTTGTGAGCTACCATGTGGTTGCTGGGATTTGAACTCAGGACCTCTAGAAGACCAGTCAGTGTTCTTAACCGCCAAGCCATCTCACCAGCTGAGCCATCTTACCAGCCTGAGGTCTTCAACCCTTGAGACAGGGGTCTTTCTCTGTTCCCTAGGCTGGCCTTTAACTCCAAGACTTAAGCCACCCTCAGGCCTCATTCTCCCGAGCAGAGCTGGGACTTGTCAAGCAGCTCCTAGATCCAACTGTATGACTTCTAACAGTAAACAGAGCAATGTTATTTAGGTGGGGTAACACGTGTTGCTAAGCATGGTGGCTCATTGGGTGGTAAGACAGGAGGACTGACTAAGGCCAGGAGTTCAAGGCCAGTCTGGGCAACCTGGTGAGTGAGACTCCACCTTCCTCTCCAGTCCCCTTGCTGTTTCATGCTGGGAACTGAGCCCAGGGCCTGGCACAAGGCAGGAAGCACTGTATACTTGGGGTATTTTTCTAGCCCTAACACCTTGTTTTGTCTTTAAAGAACAAACAAACAAACCTAAAAATCAAGTTGGTAAGTGGATAAGGGTAAAAGTTTGGAAAATGTAGCCTGGCTACTGACGGACAGCTATATTATGTCCAGTGGTGGTGCATGCCTTTAATCCCAGCACTTGGGAGGCAGAGACAGGTGGATTTCTGAGTTTGAGACCAGCCTTGTCTACAGAGTGAGTTCCAGGGACAGCCAGGGCTACACAGAAAAACCCTGTCTTGAAAAAACCAAAAAATAA
>NW_022196911.1:112071403-112094309 GCF_008632895.1 Mastomys coucha
TCTGCCTCCACTACCCTCTTAACTCCCCTCCCCATTGCCCTAAATAAACTCTATTCTATACAAAAATAAAATAAAATAAAACACAGTGAGATAAAGAAATTACTGAATCTCAGCTGAACATGAATTCAGAGTAATGACACCAAATCAGCCACACGCAGGGAAAACTTGAAGTAGTCCAACCCAGAGCAAGACAGAGGCAGAGTGGCTCAATGAGTGAGGAGTCCAGGAAGTCCCACAGTCACCCTCTAGCACTGTGCTCCTCAGCCTTCAGAACACTGTGACCCTTTAAAACATCGTCATGTTGTGGTGGGCACCAACCATAAAATTATTTTTTTGTTGCTACTTTGAAACTATATTTTTGCTACTGATATACTAATAATGTGAATCCCTGTGCTTTGTGATGGTCTGGGAACCCCCTGTGAAGGGTCAGCACCGCAGGCTGAGAGCTGCTGCTCCAGTACAGAAAGAGCACAGCTGTCTGACCACATTCTGTTTGCTGCTCTTAGCCAGGCTACACACAGTCCTCCTGTGATAAGAGCCATTCAAGGGTTTAAATGACAAATACTGAGTACATGCCTTTGGACAGCTGGCTGTGACTGGATCAAGCAGCCAGCATCTCTTACAAATAAATGATCAACTGGTAATGTCACTCCACTGCAGAGGCTCCTGCCTAACAGACAGGCCGTCCGCCTTGCACCCACCACAAGGGTACCATCTCCTGCAGGCCAATCTGGATAAAGGAGCTCACTTCAGATTTGTGTCCACCCTTCAGATATGTGAGAGACTTGTCCCTCGGTGATGTTACAGGCGTGCAGGAGAGTAACCAACAGTCAGGAGCATGGCAAGTGTTCTAAGGAGCAGCGGACTCTGTGAACGTGTGTGCTGTCAGGTCTCAAGAGCCCCACGGTGGAAGGAAAGGAACATTTCTGCAAGCTGCCCTCTGACCCGACATGCGTATCCCAGCCTGTGAGTGTACATACTTGGCTCATAACTGTCTGTAACTTTAAGTGTCCTGGGGATCTGAAGCTCTTTTATGGTTCTGAGGGCATCAGCCATGCATGTGGTATACAGATATACATGCAGGCAAAACATGCATACACAAAAAATAAACAAAGTTTAAAAAAAAAGATAATTACAACTTCAGAGGTCAGAGAGAGCTGTAAATAAGTCCTCCCTTCGCAAGCCCTATAGCTAGAGTACTATCCCCTGACGTGCACATAAAGTGGACGATAACTGACTTGCACCCACACACCTCCCAAGTAATAATTAGTAAAAGAGTATGCTTACAGTATAATGACTCTGTGATGAGAAAGTCAGGGTGTGGTGGAGAGCTTCAGACCCAATCACACACACAAAGATGGGAGTCAAAAGAAATCTCTCCAAGGCAGACACTGTGAGGATGGTTTATCTAGTGTAGGTCTGGCAACTAGGACAGAAAATTTAAGTAGAGCAAAGAGAAAGATTACAACAGAGGAAGAGGGCTAGAGAGATGGTTCAGCAGTTAAGAGCACTGACTGCTCTTCTAGAGGTCCCAAGTTCAATTCCCAGCAACCACATGGTGGCTCACAACCATCTGTAATGGGATCTGCTACCCTCTTCTGGTGTGTCTAAAGACCACCAGTGTACACACATATATAAAATAAATCTTAAAAAAAAAAACAAAGCCGGGCAGTGGTGGTGCATGCCTCTAATCCTAGCACTTGGGAGGCAGAGGCAGGCAGAGTTCTGAGTTTGAGGCCAGCGTGGTCTACAGAGTGAGTTCCAGGACAGCCAAGGCTACAGAGAGAAACTTTGTCTCGAAAAACCAAAAAAGAAAACAAAAAAAACAAAACAAAAGAAGAGTCCCTGGGCAAGAAGGGGTTTAGCACAGTGGCTCTAAGATGCGTCCCTAGCCCCGTACAGCCTAGGGACTGAAATGGTAAATCTAAGTGAGCAGGCAGCAAGTGGAGACAGCAGGAGACAGGGCGACAGGGAATTGGATCACAGTGTGCAGGCTTTAAAGAAAAGAGCGAAGACTCGGTGTTTATGATGCCCCTGGCTGGCATACGGCCCGCAGACCTGAGGGGGCCAAGGGGGCATTAGGAAGCCCAGGTTATCAAGGAAGCATCCACAGCAGCAGGCAGCAAACTAGACAGGAGAGAAATCTCAGGGCTGAGAGACAGCTCAGGGGTGAAGAGCAATGGCCACTTGGTCTTCCAGAGGACCCAGGTTCAGTACCCAGCACCCACATGGGGGTTTGCAACCCTGTGTAATCCCCATCTTGGAGCATCTGACACCCTCTTCTGAACTCGTGTAGTAGGCACATACACGGTACACATGCATATATGTAGACAAAACACAGACATAAATAAATCCTAAATAAATTCTCTTTTAAATGAGAAATTGACTAGGCAGAGGTAACTCCACCTGTTTTGAAAAGTCTCCACAGCTAACTTAAAAACACATATGCAGTGTTTAAAGAATCTGAATTTGCTTCTCTCTCCCCAACAAGTCCAACATACCCCCTATGATGGGGACAGTGCCCAGGCCCTTGAACACACCTGGCAACTGCTCTGCTGCTGAGCTGCACGCCCAGAACTCTCCTCTATGCTTTACAAACATTACACTTTAGAAAACAAACCAGCATATATTAATTATTAGGTTCTGCATGCATCTTCCCATGTGTGCTCCATATATTTGGCCATATCCAGCTCCCCCTTCACCCCATTGTCTCTCTTCTACTCCTGATGAGCCTCCTCATCCTCTCTCCTGGCCTAGTTTGCTTCCTTTTGCTATAAGAAAACACTGACCAAAAGAACTTTGGGGAGGAGCGAGGCCATGGTGAGGGAAGTGAAGGCAGGGCCTGGAGCAGGACTGGAGCAGAAGCAGAAGGAGCACTGCTTACTGTCTTGCTCAGCTAGCTTTCTTATACGGGCCAGGCCCGTAGGCCCACCTAACTGAGCTTTCCTCCTCTTGGGTATGTCAAGTTGACAAATGACACTACCCACAACATCAACTAACCCCAATCCTACTTTTATTTTCTGTCTGGAGGTGTGGCTGTGACCCAGTGTGTTTTACAGGAGCTTGGGTACCTGTCAGGGCCCACAGCAATGACGAGAATGTCTCTCCCTCCTTAGTGACCATTCACATAAAGTCTCAGGGAAGGGTGGCCCCTATAAACCTTTTCCACTACACCCATAGTCCTCCTCCTATTTATTTATGTGTATGAGTACTTTGCCTGCAAGTACGTACGTACGTACGTACGATGTATGTATGTATGCCTGCATGTGTACTCATAGTGCCTAAGGAGGTCAGTACGGGCATCAGAGCCTCTGGAACTGGAGTTACAAATATGAGCCTTCATCTGGGTGCTCAGAACCAAACCAGGATCTCTGCAAAAACAAGGCTTCTTAACCATTATGCCAACTCTCCAGCCTTCTGACACTGCTTTAAAGAAAAAGAAAAAAGAAAAAAGAAAAAAAAAAAACAATCAAAAAGGACGCAGTATGCTTTGAAATGCCTTTAAAATATAGGGTATGCTCCACTTTAACTAGCATACCCTAATTCTCATTGTGTCTTGTCACATATTCTTTCTGTTTCCAAAAATATGGACACTCAAGGTTTGCAAGACCATGAGCACATACCCTTTTCATGAAGAAAACAGGCATGAAAATTCAGGCTGTGACAACCCTCCCTCCGAGTGTCCTGGAGGGACTATAAATGCTGGCAGGCAGGTTAAATTACACCTCCTTTTACTGCTCAAGTGGAGGCGGTCCTGCTAATTACCATTTTAGGGCCTCCTGCAGGCAGCTGCAGGGCCAGAAGGCTTGAAAGGAACAAAGTTCCTGACAGGCTGGGGGCAGGGACACCAGAGAGCGCCACACTGTACTTGGCCCGTCCCAGATACAACAAGCCTCTCTGCTCCGTCTATAGTTCTCTCTGAGCACCTCCACACTGGGAAGTGCAGAAAATCAGCACTTGGGTGCACAGGAATGTCACAACCCACAGAGAAGACAAAGATTAGAAACACTAATAAGAGGAGCTGTTGATGCAAACAGTGGTGTGTCAGATCTCATGTCTATCTCAGAGGGAACTGTGTGTGCCATTCTATGCTCTGGGTGGGCTATGGTGCTTAACAGAACAGCCACGAGGTCTGAGAAGCACAGAGTGACCAGCACCAGTAAGTCACTCTCTTGACTGAAATGACAAGTCATCTCCCAAATTATAAAGATCAGAGTATGATCAGCTGCTTAGAACAGAACCACTCAGCCTTTGTAATCCTTCCTCTATACACAAGAGGGTTTTGTGTCATGAATGTCTATTTTTAGGAGACTTAGTTCAATTTTCATTGAGCTTATAGCCTACAGCACTGGGAGGGGAAGAGTTAATCTGGTTTGTAAAATTATGCTTCCATGGCCTTCTGTGCTTTAAGATTTTGAGTGGCCACTTTTTTTCCTGGCCTTATATTCTCAAGCTATCACAGTTTTCAGGTATAGAGAATGTCTTGGGATGTTAAACTGAACTTTTATTCACCTGAAGCAATTGTCTGCTACCCTAGGTCTAGTCCTGGAAGTTTCTAGCCTCTGTACAATCTAACCTAGGCCTAGAATGGTTCAGCCTCTGAGACTTGTGCAAACTCACTCTTACTCGCTCTTTCTGAACTCAGCTGGCTGGTTCTACTTAGCTGTTCTGGCTCAAACTCCTCTCCAAGTTGACTGATTCAATCTGGGGTGTGTGTGTGTGTGTGTGTGTGTGTGTGTGTGTGTGTGTGTGTGTGTGTCTGTCTGTCTGTCTGTCTGTCTATCTGTCTGTCTTTCCTGAACTGCTCTGCTTGGCTTCATACTAAATCTGACAATCTGTTCTAATCTTCTGGATCCTTCTCAACCTCTGGCTCCTTCTGCCTTCACATGTGTCTAGCTTGTTCTCTCGTTAACCTGTCTCTCTATCACTGTCCAGGGAAAATTGCTCTTCCTTCTTTCTCTCTACGATGCTCTCTCTTAAGGAGCCTCCCCTTCCTCTCTCTTCTCGTGAGAGCTGGGCATATCCTTTTCTGGCAAATCTTTTTCTGAGTTGTCACTTTGTCTGCCACTCAATTAGACATCACTTTCAAACATGGGTGCTTCCTTCTACAAACTAAATTTACCTTCATTGCTTGGGATGGAAATCGTGTATTAAAGGGCTGCAGAGATGGCTCAGGTTAAGAGCACTGGCTGCTCTTCCAGAGTTCCTGAGTTCAATTCCTAGCAACCACATGGTGGCTTACAACCATCTGTAATGGGATCTGATGCCCTCTTCTGAGATGTCTGAAGACAGCTACAATGTACTTAATTATAATAATAAATAAATCTTAAAAAAAAAAACAAAACTGTTCCTAGTTGTGGTGTGGCTCAGCCCGGAGCACATGCTTTTTCTTTCTTTCTGTCTTTCTTTTTTTTAAAGATTTATTTTATTTATAAGTGAGTACACTGTAGCTGTCTTCAGACACACCAGAAGAGGGCGTCAGATCTCATTACGGGTGGTTGTAAGCCACCATGTGGTTGCTGGGATTTGAACTCATGACCTGTGGAAGAGCAGTCGGTGCTCTTACCCGCTGAGCCATCTCTCCAGCCCAACAGGGTTTTTTTTGTTTTTTGTTTGTTTCTTTTTGTTTTGTTTTTTCAGTAAATAACAGTCTCCCGGGTTCAGTGTGATCAAATATCCTACAACATAGTAAGGCTGAAGCAGGAGGATCACTTCAAGTTCAAGGCCAACTGGAGCTAACTAAAGACATTATCTCAACACACACACAAACACACACACACTTGCTCACACAATGAGGTGTGGGGAAAGCACTCCCCATAGGGAACTGCTACTTCAGGATGGGGGCAAATGTGAACACATAATTTTTGGGTGTTTGTTGTTGTTGACTTTTATATTTTGTTTTGCTTTGTTTCAGAAAGACATGTTTCTCTGTGTATCCCTGGCTGTCCTGAAATTCAGCTCTGTAGACCAGGCTGGCCTAATACTCAAGAGATCCATGCCCCTCTGCCTCTGGGTGCTGGGATTAAAGGTGTGTCCGTCACCACTGCCCAATGAGAGTCAGTTCTTATATATGTTTGGAATAATCTTGGTCATTTTAAGCTCATCACCACACACAGTTCTCACCACCTACACAGTAGCTCACAACTAGCTACAACTCTAGTTCCAGATCAGGAATCCTCTTCTGGCCTCCTGGACACTACATGTGGTGCACAGGCAGACACACAGGTGAAATACGCACATACATAATAAATACATTTTCAAGGGCTGAAGACATGGCTCAGAGGTTAAGAGCACTCGTTGTCCCTGTTGAGAACCCAGGTCAAATCTCAGCACCCACAGTGTAGTTCACAGCTATCCATGACTCCAATTCCTGGGGATTCAACAGTCATTCATGTTTATTTTATGAATTTATGAAAGATTCTTCACAAAAATCTAGACAACAACAACAAAACTACAAAGAAACAGGAAGCAAACATTGGCGGCGTGGCCTCCGCACTTGTGACCACTTTCAGCTCTTGCATGAATACACACATGGAAGGACTATTTTGTCCTGGCACAGTACACCTGCCAGAGTGAGCAGCAGGAAGGCTCTGGGGCTGAGGCGGGAATGTACACAACCAGACCATGCCTTAAACTAAGGTTTGCTAACTGGCTTCATTTAAAAGAGGAAGAAGGGGCTGGAGACACAGTGTGGTTCCTAGCACTAACATGTGGCTTACCTACCTGTAACTACAGTCTCGGGATCCACACCCTCTGATTTCCTCGGGCACCAGGCATGGCATGTACCTGGTGCACATACATATATGTAGGCAAATGCCTACACACATGAAAGTAAACGATTTTTTAAAAAAGGAGAAAACAGACTAAGCTGTTAAAGGGACCGGGGCCAAAGAATGGCTATGCTGTGGGAAGGGCGAGCAGTGAGGTGAATGGCAGGCCAGAGCCTTGGGAAGGGCGAGCAGTGAGGTAAACTGCAGGGCGAGCAGTGAGGTGAACGGCAGGCCAGGGCCTTGACTTTGTTACTTAGTTGCGCTTTTCTTTTCTTCTTCTTCTTTTTTTTTTTTTTTCTTGAGACAGTCACCCTGTAGCCCAGGCTGGCTTTGAACTCAGAACAATCTTCTTGCCTCAGTCTCCAGAATGTAGGACTACAGTTGTAAGATGTCCATATGGTTCAAACACTCTACTAAAATGTCATCATGAACCTGCCAGTTACCAGGCAGTGCTACTGCTCCCCATGCAGGTCTAGGTTCACATAACATGGACTATGCTTTGTGAATTTATGCACGAATTGCCTGTTTACAATGAAGGACTGGTGCTAAGCATCTTGGATGCTGTTACAGAGGAAACCATTCTGGAGCTCAGCACCAAGAGCAAACTATTCCAAGTCTGCCGTAAACCAAGCACTCTACCTATAAAGATGATCAGCGTTAGGGGCTGGTGAGATGGCTCACTGAGTAAAGGCACTTGCTGCCAAGCCTGAGGACCTGAGTTCAAACCTCTGGAACCAACATGAAGGAAGGTGAGAAAGCCCTTAAGTTTTCTGACTGCCATACACATTCACAAACACCCCCAAAGCAAGTAAATAAAAACAAACTATTACAATGCAGTGACCAGTGCTGACTTCCAGCTTAACACTCTCAAAGGAAGGAATAAAAGCAAATAAACAATCAAGGTGCAGCAATCAACACGCATTTCCAGCTTAAGGTATGGTATTTTTCATCTTATTTTCACAGACTATAAGGAGAGCACCTGCAAGTTTGGTTTTTTGTATTTACTTATGTGTATGAGTGTTTTATCTGTATGGATAACGTATGTCCACCACAAGGATGTCCGGGACCCACAAGAATCAGAAGAAGTCTATCGGCTTCCTTGCAACTCGTGAGCTGCAGGTGACTGTCATCTGCCATGTGAGTGGTTCTGGGAGCCAACCATGGTCTTCTCCTGAGCTGTCTTTCCTGTCCATTCGTTCATTCAATTTGGTTTTTCCAGACAGGTTTTTCCAGACTGTGTAGCCCTGGCTGTCCTAGAACTCACTCTGTACACCAAGCTGGCCTTGGACTCAGAGAGCCCCATGCCCTCTGCCTCCCAAGGGATGGGATTAAACACATGTGCCACCACCACCTGGCCCTTGTTTTATTTTTTAGACAAGGACTGAGTATGTAACTTTGGCTGGCCTTGAACTCAGTTCTGCAGGCTTCTACTCTAACTGCTGGGCTTAAATGTGTACACCATCTCTTATAAAAATCAGCTATCAAAGATATACTACCGATCTATTTATATACTGCTGGATATGTTATTTATGAATCTTTTTTTCCCACTTACAAACTCTAAGAAGATTTCACCCCTTAGTGGAGAAATCAACCCTTGCCAAGAAGGCAAGCTCCAACTCTCTCACTGCCAGATGACTCGGAGCACACGGAGTCGGGAAGCACTCCTGTCTGTATTCTTAAGCATGGTGATTTGATCAAGATGCTATCGATACACGTATTGAACACTTTTCATTTCACGAGCCGAGTAAATAAGTTGCTGGGTGTGAAGACCAAGGGAACAGGAACAAAAGCGCTGTCTGCCTTCTATTCTACCGCCTATAAGGCGCACAGGCTTTGTCAAGAATTTAAACATTCTAAGCTATGAGTGCCCCCACGCACACCAAACGTCTGCATTTAGGATACAGCCAGTTGCCTCTGTTCCAGCGTGGGTACCTAAGTATGGTGGTGTGGGGGCTGATCTTCAAAAGGGCAGAACAGCCCCCCACCTCCAGCTGGGCTCACCCAGTTACTAATGTGACAACTGCTGGCGGCTAAAGTACCACAATTAAATGCCAGCTGCTCCCATATGGAGGGGAGAGGAAGGAAAAAATAGTAAGTCTAGGGGATGGAGGAGAGACAGGCAGAGCTGTGAGAGACAGGGAGTGAAAGGTAGCGGGGGACAGTGACAAATGACTGCTGTGTGCCCAACAGAGGTGGTTTTCTAATTCAAGAGTCAAAAGACCCTTGCAAAGATTTTAAGCATACTGCCTCAACTAAATTTCCTCGTCTGGTCAATGTGTACTGTAATGTTCAGCCATACACACACGTGACTTCAGGTGAACTCTAAACCAGCGGCACAGGGGAACTGTCACCCAGGCAACAGCACTTCCACTCCCCCCCCCTTTTTTTTAAAGATTTATTTATTATTATAAGTACACTGTAGCTGTCTTCACACACACCAGAAGAGGGCGTCAGATCTCATTATGGGTGGTTGTGAGCCACCATGTGGTTGCTGGGATCCGAACTCAGGACCTTCAGAAGAGCAGTCAGTGCTCTTACCCGCTGAGCCATTTCACTAGCCCTCCCTTTGTTTTTTTATTTTTAATTTAGTTTTTTACCTGCATGAATGTCTATGTACCAAATGCATGCTCAGAGCCTTAGTATTCAAAAGAGAGTGTAGAGTCCCTGGAACTAGTCACAGACTGTAGTGAGCTGCCACGTGGGTACTGGAACTCTTGTCCTCTGGGAGAGTAGCCAGTGCTCTTAACCACCAAGCCTAATGGTGGTTATTAGCCACAGTACTGCTTCCTCTTAGGCACTGCGTGGGCTGTGGTGAGCACAGCGAAAGGCAGGCCCACCTGGCCACTCTTCTAGAGAACCCACAGTACAATCAACACAGTACAATCAACACAGTACAATCATCACAGTACAATCATCACAGTACAATCAACACAGTACAATCATCACAAGAGCTACCTTTGCAACATGCTTTACCACATCTTGGTCTTAATGAAATCACAGGTATGAATTTCTGTTGAGTTTGTCCCATGAGGGGTGCTGTGATGGGCATAACAGACAACTATTTAACACAATGATGACACACCAAAGAGTCACATGATCTACTTCTATACGATGAACTTTTGATGTGAGAATAAGGAGGAATATTCCATGGCACTACTCACTTCTTCTTGACATGTTCTGCGTTCCTCAAGGGTCTCTTTATCCTGTAAGTCCAGGCCTCACACTTGCTACAAAGGCTCTCTCTGCTGAGCCACATCACCAGCTCCTGATTCTCTCTTGCATATCACTCTTGCTCTGGAATTTCACACTGGCCAGGTGTGACTGGAGCACATGCTTGTAATCCAGTACTCAGCAAGAGAAGCCAGGTAAACTTAGAGTTCACACACACACACACACACACACACACACACACACACACACACGGGAAGTCAGGTAAACTTAGAATTCAGACAGATACACACACACACACACACACACACACACACACAGGCTCAGCCATTTACTGTCTGCACTCCATCTAGATATGCCTAAATCTCTCCAGCTCAACTCAACAAGTATGTATGTATGTATGCATGTACATAAACACATTTGTATGTACACACACACACACATACACACCTGTCTGTCTGTCAAGCAGCTCAAGCTTAATCATAACCAACTGGAAAGCATGACATTCCAAAGAATCTCTCTCCAGCTGCCCTTCCCAATTCATAGTCTATGCCAATCTGCCTTGACTCCAAGACCAATCCCTTCTTATCCTGTCACATCATCTCCACAGGAAGAACACAACATTCTTACTGATTTCCTGCCCCTATCACTCTGCAGTAACAATTTCTTATTTAAAATAAATGTTTTTTTACTTTATTTATTTATAAATATTTATTTATTTATTATATGTAAGTACACTGTAGCTGTCTTCAGACACTCCAGAAGAGGGCGTCAGATCTCATTACAAGTGGTTGTGAGCCACCATGTGGTTGCTGAGATTTGAACTCAGGACCTTCAGAAGAGCAGTCAGTGCTCTTACCCGCTGAGTCATCTCTGTGTGTGTCTTTTTTAACGTGTATGTTATCATTCCTATACTTTAACTCCTTCAATTCACATTCTACCTTTCAAGAATTAGGTCCCAGCCAAGTGCAGTGATGCGTGCTCATGACTGCACCCCTCTAGGGTAGAGGCACCCAGGGTACAGTGAGGCCGTTTCTTAAAGTGGGACAGTGGGTACCATGAAGCAAACCTAAAATCCTAACACTTGTGAAGCAGGAGAACCACAAGTTGAAGGCACATCTGGTAACAGAGCACAACAAACAAACAAACAAAATAACTCTTCCTGGGATCCAGAACGCCTTGATGGTAAACTTCCTGCTTCTCCAACTTCTGCCACTGCTTTCCCAAAGACAGCAGTATCCATGGTCGTCTGCTGTGTGTGGCATCTCTACCTAGAATGCCGCTGTCTTTCCAGTGTTTGTTTAGCCATCACCCGTGACACCCACTATCATTTCTCCCTTTCAGAACCACATATACCACACACAGTAAAGTCAAACCAACTGTCCCACCACAGTGTGAGTCCCCAGTCCTTCTTCCTAGTGCTCCTTACCTAACTATCCACAGCTGAGAAGAATGAGTCACTTTCTCTTGTAATATAAATATAATTTATACTGGGCATGGTGTGCACACTGTAACCCCAGCACTTAAAAGGCTGTTACAGATAGATTTAAGTTTGGGGATAACGTTGGCTACACAATTTGGCCAGCTTCAGCTATAGTATGACATATTGTCTCAAACCAAAAAAACACAATTTATTTTTATCAGGAGCAGAACTCGTGACATGTTAGGCAGTTGCATCCTCAAGGCTCTGTAAAGTGGGCAGTACCATCCTATTTCTACAGATGAAGAATCTAAAATTCTTTGGGGTTGGCAACCTGGCTGGCAACCCTGATAACTTGAGTCTTGTGCCCTCTACTTCTGGGTGTGCTGTATGTACACCTATGCATGTGCACAGAAGGAGAAACCTAAGTAAAATGCAACAGGAGAAAGAAGGACAGAGGTTCTTCCTGAGAGGCCCAGGAACTTGTAAATGGCAGCTACAGATGGGAACCAAGATCTGACCTCCAGAGGCCAAGGTTCGCAGCTGCTGCATCACAGTCCCTCCACCAACTCTGGACCTGAAGATTGCTGTCCACAGGTCACACGGACTTTTGGTCATCAGGTCATCTGGCTGGTTTTTGGTAGTTTTCTATTTTTGAGGGTCACAGGGGTGCGTGCATGTGACACATTATTTATCAACTATTCCGGCCAACTTGAAAAGAAGTGTTCCTTTCACTGTCAGGAAGGCAATCAGCTTAACCTATTATAACTACTACTCTGTGCTTTCTTCCCATGAACACTGTATAGAGGAGTTATAAGCCAGCAATATGACTGCTCTGGCAAGGGATGTGATCCAGGGGGAATGCAGACACACCACACACCTTTAATCTTCCAGCTAGAATCCCAACCAATGACATTTAATTAAGGGGCACATAAAGTGACAAAACAGAGAGAGGTTTAACAGAAAGAGTCAGAGACAGGATATGCCCAACTCTCAAGAGAACAGACAGAGCCGGGCAGTGGTGGCGCACGCCTTTAATCCCAGCACTTGGGAGGCAGAGGCAGGCGGATTTCTGAGTTCGAGGCCAGCCTGGTCTACAGAGTGAGTTCCAGGACAGCCAGGGCTATACAGAGAAACCCTGTCTCGAAAAACCAAAAAAAAAAAAAAAAAAGAGAACAGACAGGAAAGAGCAGTGAGGGAGAGGGAGGGGATGGTCTTTTCTTTCTTTTCTTTTTTTTTAATATTTACTATGTATTTATTTATTTATTATAAGTACACTGTAGCTCTCTTCAGACACACCAGAAGAGGGTGTCTGATCTCCTTACAGGTGGTTATGAGCCACCATGTGGTTGCTGGGATTTGAACTCATGACCTTCGGAAGAGCAATTGGTGCTCTTACCTGCTGAGCCATCTCACCAGCCCCACGATGGTCTTTTCAAGCAGACCAGAGCAATTCAGTTGGAAGCCAAGAAAAGACAATTTGAATCAGTAAGCTTGGAGAGGAGTTTGAGCCAGAATAATTGAGTTGAACTAGCCAACCAGAGTTCAGAAAGAGCTAGAAAGAGTGAGTTTACACAAATCTTGGAGGCTGAAACATTCTAGGCCTAGGTTAACAAACAGAGGCTGGAAATTAAAATCTTCAAGGTCCAGGCTTGGAGATTAGACTACATGGAGGCTAGAAGCTCCTAGGCCTAAGCCTAGAGATAGTTAGAGAGAAACGCTCTGGGTTCATCTCACTTCATCTGAGAAAATAAAAGCGACATTTCCACTTATACCATTGTGACGGCTTATGCAGTGCTGGGCACTGAGTTCAGGCCTCATGCACACTGGGCAAACACTATCATGAGTGAACTATAGCCCCAACTTTTCTGTCATTCTTGGCAAATTTGAGCCTGTATTTAAAACTTCTCACAGCAGATCATGGAAAAGGATCAAACTGATGTTGTTGGCTTTTCCTCTCAATTGGCCATCTTTATTTTGTATATTCTCTGGCAATTCTAGTAACAGGGAATTGCTAAAATGAGAGTATGTGAGCTTCACAAGCTGCCAGGTGTCTGACACCAATCCTACTGCAGCTCCATCTGTGCCCGTTCAGATGCTCATGCTGAAACTGGAAAAAGCCCATGGAGAAGGCAGAAACTAAGGCCTCACATGACACTAAACCTGTTTAAGTGTCACCAAAAAAAAAAAAAAAAAAAAAAAACATACCTCAAAAGTTGCTATGTTACAACACCTAACTTTATCTTTGTGGACAGGGTTCTTATATCCATCATATTCCAAAATCCAAAATTGTACTTTGTAAGAAGGTGCGACAATAAAGTTAACATTTTCTGAGAAAATATCAAGTTTTATAACCTTTAGTATAAGTTACACACCAAATCAGGAACGGTTAGGGAAGGTTGTTTGAGTAAGATCTGCCTGGTCTCCACAGCAGACTCAAAGCTTGCTGACTGACCCACGTGGGGGACATGAAAAGCATCTGGGAAGTGTGGACAAGATGACTGAGATCCCAGTGTTACATCAACTTCATCAGCCAGTCAGAGTTCCATGTATCCACTGGGACTGCAGCTCAGCACAGAGCGCTATGCAAGGCCCCGCTCAATCTCAGCGTACATCAAGGCTAAGTTGTTTAATAAGGCTTAGATAGAACAAGGAGTGGAAAGTTAAAAGTACAACTTGAGGTTTCTTTATATTACAAGGCCAAGAGCCAAAAATAACTTAAAGAGAGCCCCAGCTACTCAAGAGGCTGAAACAAAAAGGAACTTGAGGCCAGTTCAAGGTCAACTGGCATTACAGATAGAGCATGGACCAACACAGTTTGAACGAGTCCAAATATCCAAAGCAATGCACCCACGGCTGCTTACCCTGACTTCTGGAGTCAGAATTGAAGTCCTCCTACAGCAGCTGAGCACCACGTAGAGGTGTCCTAACACAGGCCACTTACTGACAAAGCACCCAAGCTCCAAGTTTATCAGCAAAACATGTTCACTCCAAGAACTGGCTCCTAGTGGAGACACAAGTACCCTGCAGCCTGAAATGTGTCTGGTGGAATCAAAAGACCAGTTTTGAAAAGTACATCAGACCTTCCTCTGACCAAGACAGAATGTACACCACCTGGCCTTTCTTGATTCCACTATCTTGTTCCCTATAGACATGGTCTAGGCTGACTACACCTATGTTTGGCACCGCAGACCATGCAATGCTAGTCACACCAGGAAGAGGTCAAAGGGCACCCGAACAAGTGTGGGATACAACTCAGAGTTCAAACAGCTGTCAACTAACCTTGGCACTCTAGCAAGGCCTGAGAAACAAGGGGGAAAATCCTTCCTTTCAACCATCTCACTTAAAGCAGTGAGGTAAGCACCAGAGATTTACATGAGAACAGACTCCTCTTCCCTTAACCCAGTCTCCAATAAAGCTGCACTTTCCCAAAGCCAGGGGCTGCATCTGGAAACTACCTCAGACTGGACTGGAACAACCCCCAGACTGTTCTGTTCACACCCCCACCTAAAGAATAAAAAAACAAAAACAAAAACAAAAACCTGCCGAGGTTGACTTTGAGCTAAAATTTAGACCCTTGTTTTATAGTGGTATTTTCTCTCACCTATGTGCTGGAATATCACTAAAATAAAATGCTGCCACTATTTTGGATCATTGTCCAAAATAAAAATGGATGAAAATTGAGATTGTTTATTAAGTAACAACCTAAAAAAAAATTTTTTTTTCCCAAGGGGCTGGAGAGATGCCTCAGCTGTTAAGAGCTGACTGCTCTTCCAGAGGTCTAGAGTTCAATTCCCAGCACCCACGTGATAGGTCACAACCATCTGTAATGAGATCTGATTCCCTCTTCTGGTATGGAGGTATACATTCAGATAGAGCACTCATATACATAAAATAAATAAGTAAATAATTTTTAAAAATCAAGAGGCTTTTAGAAAGATGTACTGCTCTTACAAAGGACCCATTTCTGTTCCCAGCATCCACGATAGGTAGCTCACAACCACCTATACCTCCAGATCCAAGATATCTAATGCCTCTGGCCTCTGGGGGCATTAGCTCTCACACAGTCACATAGAGACACACAAATAAATTATATGTTTAAAGCTTATTAAAATTTTTTTAACCTTTACTTTTATGTGTATGGTATTGTTTGTGTGCATGCATATGCACTATGTGAATGCAGTGACCAGAGGCCAAAGGTGCCAGATCACCTTGGATTGGAGTTAAGACGTTAGGTTTCATGTAACCCAGGCTGGCCTAATATTAGTTATATAACCTACATATAATCATATGGCCTAGAATTGATGACCTTGAGCTCCTGATGTAGTTAGTAATAGCGTAAAGTACACTTGAATTTTATTAAAAAAAAATTAAGAGGAAAAGTAGCTAAGAAACTAACCATGTATTAACAACAACAACAACAACAGAGGCAACAAGTTCCAGTGGCCAATGTCTGTAACCTAGTGCTCAGGAGGCACAGGCAAGACTGCCGAGAGCTCAAGCCAGCCTATGCTTCAGAATGGGATACACTTTAAAAAGCAACCCCCACCCCAAATCTTCCACTGTAAATTCAAGAGTTCTTATTTTATTGTGGGGGCCCTGGGGCAGGTGGGTCTTTTTCTACATAGCCCTGGCCTCACAGAGATCCACTTCCCTCCTAGGTGCTGGAATTAAAGAGGTGAGCCACCAAACCCAAGAGTTCTTATTTTCTGTCTGGTACCCAAACTCTGGCAGCAACACTGCATGACATAAAAATGTCATCCATTCTCCATGTGCTCACGCTGGAAGGGTGAGCAGGATGGGTGTATGCACAGATTTCCTCCTTCCCTCCAAGAGGTTAGACTATTCTGCCAAAAGGCATCCAACAAGGCTTCCAGGCAGGGAGAGAAAGAACTGATGGAGTGGCAGAAGGCATGCCTGTACTGGGGACAGTGGAGAGGCAGTTGGAGGCAAGAAACTCTGTAGGCCACTGGGAACTTGGTCCAGTTCCAATTGTGAGCGAAGGATGAGATGTGGTTAGTCATAGTTAGTTAGCTATGTGGAGAGGCTAAGCTTATATAGGAAAAAACAGTTTGAAAAGTTGTACAGGCAAAAAGAGCAATATGGCTTAAGACCAGAAATGTGAGATCACTTGGTGAACCTGGAAACTAAGCAGTAACTGCAAGCACGTGCTGCGTGTTACTGGACACACCATTTCTAAATTACTGACAAAGGTGTTAGTTGATGAAAAACTATTGTTACTCTGGTTGAGAATTTGAAACTGCAAATTTTTGGTACATGTTGAATCCCAGTCTAAACGAGTCTACAGTAAGGGTAAAGTTGGCCTTGCTTTTGTGAGACAGTTCTGGAATAAAAACACAGTAATTATGGTTATGGTGAATTCAAAGAAATGCTGCCTCTGCTCTCTGGACAAGCCTCAGCTGCTGCGGTCGGCACATTCAGCTCAAGACCGCATTACACTACATAGGCTGTGGCACAGCTACCTGAGAAGAGGCAGCACTCTCAGGCCGCTCCAGGAGGGCTGCATAGGAAGCAACCAAAGAGGGCAGGCACAAGGGGACTCTCTGGTCTTGCCACTTTATTTAGTGGTGAAGATACGGGGCTGGGTGATGGTGAATTTCCATACCAGCCTCTGAACAGGCCACAGGCAGGCGGGGAGCAGTGCTGTGAGAGGAGGGCATGGGGAATTCAATGTCCAAAGGCAAGGAGAAGCGTGGACAAGAACAGACCTATAAGAAAGAAAACACATCCCCATTCTCCACCCAGTTCCCAGCAACACCTCCAAGTCTAGAAACCACCAAGAGAGCCACAGCCACCCAGCTATCAAGACCTGGCAATTCAGCCAGCATGATTAAAGAACTAATTTTTATTTTACCTGTACAAATATTTTGCCTGAATGTGTTTCTGTGCACCACATGCATGCCTGATGCCAGGAAGCCAGAAGAGGAAATATAAGGCCAGGAACGGGAATTATAGGCTGTTATGGGCCTCTACATGGGTGCTGGGAACAGAACACAGGTCCTCTGCAAAAAACAGCAAGCATGGCTGCACAGTGAGTGGGCAGTGGTGGTGGGCACCTTTAATCTTAGCCCTGGGGAGACAGAACAAGCATATTTCTGTGAGTTCAAGGCCAGCCTGGTCTATAGAGCAAGTTCCAGGATAGCAAAGGCCACACAGAGAAACCCTGTCTTACCCCCCACCAAACAAACAAACAAACAAAAGCATTTTTCAGTACTAAGTTTGAAACACTCACTGTTGACCAAGCTACCAACTCAACGTAGGCCAGGGAGTCCTTGACCTCTTAATAATCCTGCCTCAGCTTCCCAGTTACAGGCATGTGCTACTACAGGCTAACAATTAAAACACACTGCATCTAAGCCTAAATACACGATTGTCACAGCTTAGCCTAAAGACACATAGCCCAACAATGTAACACTTAGAAATGGAAAAAGACTGAGCAGTGGTGGCGCACATCTTTAATCCCAGCACTTGGGAGGCAGAGGCAGGTGGATTTATGAGTTCGAGGCCAGCCTGGTCTACAGAGTGAGTTCCAGGACAGCCAAGGCTACACAGAGAAACCCTGTCTCGAAAAAAAAAAAAAAAAAAAAAAGAAACACAAAACAAAACAAAACAAAAAAAACAAAACACAAGATTTGTTTATTTATTATACGTAAGTACACTGTCTTCAGACACCCCAGAAGAGGTTCATTTCATTACAGATGGTTGTGAACCATCATGTGGTTGCTAGGATTTGAACTCATGACCTTCAGAAGCATAGTCAGTGTTCTTAACCACTGAGCTTTCTCTCCAGCCCCCAGCTCTGGTTTCTAACCCCTCCCCACCACACACTATACCATGACCCCACCAGACACCAAACTCCACCCACACCCCTCCACACCATCACAACCACATCCACAACCATCCCTTACTTACACCATACCACCAACAAGCTCGAGCACGCATGCACACGCATGCACACACACACACACACACACACACACACCATACCACCACACACAGAGAAACACACCACACCACACACACTCTTCACACACATATAAACTAAGGCAATCTGAAAAGGGTATGTATTAACAGTGGTTCATTCATTATATCAAATGTGCTATAGAACCTGAGAGATTAATAACAAACAGAGGAAGCTTGGTGTAAGGTCTACAAAACTGCAACTGACTTTATAAAGCTAAATGTTTGAAGATTAAGTTTCTCCTTAAAAATCTATGTTGAGGGCTAGGCATAATGAAGCAGAAACAGACAGATCTCTGTGAATTCAAGGCCAGACAGGGCTACACAGTGAGATTCTGCCTCAAAAAATAAACACACTTAAGTCCACCTATGCTCAGGCCTAGCAAGATGGCTCCATGGATACAAAGCTCTTCCTGTGTAAGCTAACAACCTGGGCTTGAGCCCTGGACCAGAATGAGCTGTGGATGGACAACTGTCCTTTAGTCTTCCCACACATGCTGTGATATATGCTTGCCCCCCCTCCCCCAATTTGTCTTAGTCAGGGTTTCTATTCCTGCACAAACATCATGACCAAGAAGCAAGTTGGGGAGGAAAGGGTTTATTGAGCTTACACTTCTACAGTTGCTCACCAGAAGAAGTCAGGACTGGAACTCAAGCAGGTCAGGAAGCAGGAGCTGATGCAGAGGCCATGGAGAGATGTTTCTTACTGGCTTGCTCAGCCTGCTCTCTTATAGAACCCAAGACCTCCAGCCAAGGAATGGCACCACCCACAAGGGGCAATTGAGAAAATGCCCCACAGCTGGTGTACTATCTATCACTTACCAGCGGGTTTAAAAGCTCTTGGTTTGAACCACTCTGGTCTACGAACAAACTTCTGAAAGAGAAGGACATTCTGCTGATGGGAAAAATAAAGGCTTACTTTTACCACTTTGCATTTCTGAAGTTACTAAAACTTCGATGGTGAAGCTAAGTCTATTAGTTGTTTTGGGTTTTTTGTTATTGTTTTTTGTTTTTAAGCAGAGAAAACAGAGATAAGAAAAAACTACCGCCGGGCAGTGGTGGCACACATCTTTAATCCCAGCAGTTGGAAGGCAGAGGCAGGCGGATTTCTGGAGTTAGAGGCCAGCCTGGTCTACAGAGTTAGTTCCAGGACAGCCAGGGCTATACAGAGAAAGAAACCCTGTCTCAAAAAACCAAAAGAAAAAGAAAAGAAAAAAAAAAAAGGGGACGGGGCAGACAAGACAAGACAACCAAGAATGGAAGAGGTTCCAAGGAAGTTCAGGCTATTTTTGTCTTGTTTGTTTGCTTGTTAGTTTTTGTTTGTCTGTTTGTTTGAGACACAGTCTCACCTCATAGCCCTGGCTGACCTGGAACTAACTACATAGACCAGGCTGGCCTCAAACTCACAGAGATCTGCCTCCTGAGTGCTAAGACTAAAGGAATATGCCACCACGCCTGATCCAAGATATTTTTAACACAAAGAGAACTCTAGTTTTTAAAAGCAGCTCCAGGACTGGAGATGTAGCTCAATGGTAAATCAAGCACTTAGCATTTGCCCAGCATGTGCAGGGCTTCACTCCAGTCCCCAGTGACATACTAATAAGTAAGTAAGTAAGTAAATAGCAGTGCCATCAAAGCATCCATCCCCCAGACTCTTCTCTTAAAAGAACCTGAGTATTTGTATCAATGTGTATGGGACTAGGAGGGTGAAATATATGTGTACCATAGAGTGCATGCGGGGCTCACTGGACCTCTGGGAACTGGCTCTCTCCCAGCGGGATCTAGAGATGGAACCTAGGGTGTCTGGCTTGCGCAGCAAATGCATTTACCCAGAGTCCCATCCTAGTCTCCATTTTCTATACAGAAGGCTGTTCCATAAAGCGTTTCCTTAAAGAGAGAGTATATGCATGGAATTTAAAGACACTGAACTGAAGTATTTCTCGAGAAGTAAAATAGTATCCCGATGAATTCAAGGCTCTTGGGTGTGCCCTGATGTTGTCAGTGGCTCATCTACTTTCCTAACCACCAAATACACCTCTCCAAAACAAGTTCAAGTTGAAGTGTTCTAGGACAGCTCCAGTAACACTTCCGAGCTTTGCTGAATTTAGAAGCAAGCCTTTAGTAAGTCGCAGATAGCTAAGCAGCCAAAATGCAGTCATGAGCGCTTCTAAATTAACTCAGAAATCTGTCCAGCGTCCTCCAAAGTTTGTTCCATTGAAAATATCCAACTGTCTTCAGGAAGTTCTTACAACAGGGCATTATAAGTATCATTTAGACCTTGAAACCTAGTCTTTGTATCAATCTTAGTACTAAACACAGGACAAGTTAAGAACTCAGAAGTGCTCAGTGATTTCTTTAAAGCCTTTTTAGAAAAACATTATTCAATGTGTATGCGTGGCACAGTCCATGTGCCATGTTAGCACAGAGGTCAGAGGGTACCTTGGAGGAATCAGTTCTGTCCTACCACATGGGTTCCAGGGATCAAAGGCAGGCTGTTAGGGTTCGTAACAGTCCTTTACACATCTCACCACTCTTTAATCTATTAGTACTTGTAGATATAACTCAGCAAGGTAGGTAATTTTAAGAATTCATCAAAATGCTAGATAGAACACAAGTCTATAAGAAGGGACAAAGTAACTAGCCAGCTAAGTGAAGCCGAGTCATTGAGCAGACCTCACTCACACCAAACACTCCTCTCAACCACAAAGCAAGTCAGATCATATAAATCACAAACAACTCCAATAATCTCAGCAGATTAAAGCCATACAAAATGTGTGACAGCCACAACAGGATTAAAAGAGAAGCACTTAAAATTGAGACAGCATGCTGCTCAAAAACAAGAGGCCGAAGGAATGAGAGAATAATTTGAGGTAAGAATAAACACTGGGCTGGGCAGTGGTAGAGCATACCTTTAATCCCAGCACTTGGGAGGCAGAGGTAGGCAGATTTCTGAGTTCGATGCCAGCCTGGTCTACAGAGTGAGTTCCAGGACAGCCAGGGGGCTACACAGAGAAACCCTGTCTCAAAAAAAAAAAAAAAAAAAAAAAAAAAAAAAAAAAAAAAAAAAAGGAAGGAAGGAAGGAAAATGAAAACAAACAAATAGACAATGTAGTCAGCCATACTGTTACATGCCTGTAGTCCTAACACTGAAGAGAAAAGGCTGGAAGATCAGTTGTTCAGGGTTATCCTCAGCTACACAACTGTCTCAGTTAGGGTTTCCATTGCTAAGAAGAGACCTCATGACCAAGACAACTCTTATAAGGGCAACATTTTTTTGTTTTGTTTTGTTTTGTTTTTCGAAACAGGGTTTTCTCTGTATAGCCCTGGCTGTCCTGGAACTCACTCTGTAGACCAGGCTGGCCTCGAACTCAGAAATCCGCCTGCCTCTGCCTCCCGAGTGCTGGGATTAAAGGCTTGCGCCACCACTGCCAGGCATAAGGACAACATTTTATTGGGGACGGCTTACAGGTTCTGAGGTTCAGTCCATTTTCATCTTAGCAGGAACATGGCAGCATTCAGACAGGCATGGTGCTGGAGGAGCTGAGCCTTCTACATTGTCATCCAAAGGCATCCAGGAGCAGACAGTTTCCAGGCAGCTAGGAGGAGGGTCTCCAGCCCACCCTCACAGTGACACACCTCCTCCAACAAGGCCTCACCTCCTAATAGTGCCACTCCCTGGGCCAAGTATATACAAACCACCACCACAACAAAAAATCAGATAAAAACAGAAGACCCAGCAGACATGGCGGCTGCACCTAACAGCCGAGACACTGGGGGTGCTGCTGATCCAAAGCTGAGTTAACTCATCTAGCGTGCACTGCACACCATCCAATGCAGACTGGGCTCCTCACAACATGGGTGCAATCCTAGTACTTAGAGGCTAAGAGGAAGCTTGTGAATGCAAGGGCAGCCTGGGCCATACTTTTACGAAAGGAGTGGTCCACAACTTTAATCATAGCACTCAGGAGAAGAGACAGGTAGCAGTGAGCTCCAGGCCAACCTGGTCTATAGAGTGAGATCCAGACAACCCAATTATACACAGTGAGACCCTCTCTCAAACAAAACAGTATACGTAAAAATTAAAAAATAAAAATAAAAAAATAGCCGGGCAGTGGTGGTGCACGCCTATAATCCCAGAACTTGGGAGACAGAGGCAGATGGATTTTTGAGTTCAAGGCCAGCCTGGTCTACAGAGTGAGTTCCAGGACAGCCAGGGCTACACAGAGAAACCCTGTCTCGGAAAAACCCCAAAAAAGAAAGAAAGAAAGAAAACCCTGTCTCAAAAACTAAAAAATACACTAACAATTTCAGCACTGCTGAAGTAAAAGTAGTTGAGGCCAGTCTGAGATATAAGGCAAGACCTATCTCAGAACAGAAAACAGAGCTCAAAGGTTCAGAAGGCCAGGTAGGGTGGCAAACATGGAGGTACCCCAGCTACCAGGTAGATAAGGCAGGAGATCTGAAGCCAGTCTAAATGGTACATCAAGACTCCATGTCAGCCGGGCAGTGGTGGCGCATGCCTTTAATCCCAGCACTTGGAAGGCAGAGGCAAGCGGATTTCTGAGTT
>NW_022196911.1:112094348-112098779 GCF_008632895.1 Mastomys coucha
GGGGAAACGAAGACTCCATGTCAATTAAAACTCTAGCGCACAAGAGCCTCCAAACAAGCACAGACTAGAAAATTACCTGACTGGGCCACTTGAGGATATGAGAGGAGGAACAATTGCTTCCTGCTGGGCCGGTATTGCCTACAGAAGGTGGAAAGAAATGCAAGGGGCTGCACTCCCAGAGGCTGCAACACTGTAACTGTAGCCGGAGGCCAGGAAGCTCAGCATCACCAGCTGGGCTCCAGAGGCTCAGCTGAGGACTGACAGAGTGCAACTTCCCCTTCCCAGCTCCAGAAACAACTGAAAGCTGGGCTGGTTCTCCTGCAGTTAACCTCACATAGGAAATCAATTAAGTTATAAATTTCAAAGTAAGATTCATCAGGCCTGTCAGTTACTACTTTGGTATTAGCTGAGGCCCTCAGACATAAACTCATCTGCATGGGTGTCTGATGTAAATGATGTTACAGCAACTTTTCCAAAAACTGACAAATCTCAGGTGTGACCTTCTCTAACAACAACCTGACTGTCACAAAGCCTATCATTTTCTAGAGGTACAGGACACATAGTGAAGGACCTGCTTACTTTCATTTACATGTATCTGGAATTTGGTTTAATTGGGTTTTTTTTCATGTCTTTACTTTCAGAAAGCACAGTAATCATGATGGCGTGTGTAAAGAGCAATGAAGGCTGTACACACTAAATGCTTTTCCCTAAAAAGTCCTAGAAACATCAACATTGATGAAGCGGGCGGGACTTCTATAAACTTCCCAGTGAGAACTTGAGATTTACTTATTAATTTCAAAAAAGTTATCTGGTCACAGGAGTGAATAAAACTTCACTTTTCTTACACTCTCCAATTAAATTATTCTAATAAACATTGTAAAAATAATAAAATTATTTGAGTATGTATTATTAAGAAGCTGTACATGTGTGGGTGGCACATGCCTTTAATCCCAGCATTTGGGAGGCAGGGGCAGGTGGATTTCTGAGTTGGAGGCCAGCCTGGTCTACAGAGTGAGTTCCAGGACAGCCAGGGATACACAGAGAAACCCTGTCTCGGAAAAAGAAGAAGAAGAAGAAGCTGTACATCATTCCAAATCATCTACTACATTTCAAAGCTAAACATTCTGCAAAATTTGACATATAGTAAACTGGAGGCTTGACTAGAACTAAAAACTGACCCTGAAAGTAGGATAAGAAACCTCTGAATTTTTAGTAGGACCAGTTGGGCTCTAATAGGCATGTTTCTAGCCCTTGGGAAGCTGAGGCAGAAGCATGTCTGTAACTTTCAGTCTAGAGAGGCTTACAAGAGAGGGCTACACAGGGGCATCCTTTCTAGAAACAAAACAAAACAAAACAAAACAACAACAAAAAAAACCAAACAAACAAACAAACAAAAAAAACCCCCAAGCAAACAAAATAGAAGTTATTAGTGAAGTACTCTCTGGAGAGCTGTCAATCTATGTCATTTCCACAAATAAAGCTCTTGTTAGAATGCTGGCCATAGAGAAGAGAGTCCGACAAGACCCCCGCCCCCTGCATCCAGACCACTGGAAATGCCCGAGGTAGATAAAGAGATGTCTCAACATCCTCCAGCTCAGATCTGGAACTTTACAACACATCTGCAATATAAACTTAACAAACCCCAGTTTGTTTTCCTATCTTTTTCTAGAGGTGAGCTAGGAGCCTGTCTAGAAGAGATTCATTTGGTTCAAAGAAGGAAAACTGAGATAAACCACACACAGAGTGAGTGA
Source organism: Mastomys coucha (assembly GCF_008632895.1). Taxonomy (NCBI): domain Eukaryota; kingdom Metazoa; phylum Chordata; class Mammalia; order Rodentia; family Muridae; genus Mastomys; species Mastomys coucha. The sequence continues at coordinate 112,096,100 of NW_022196911.1, forward strand.
GCACTGGTGGTGTACACCTTCAGTCCCAGCACTGGGGAGGCAGAGACAGATCTCCAGCCTGGTCTACAAGGCTGAGGTCAAGCCAACCAGGTATACATCTCAAGACCCTGTCTCAAAAACAAACTACAGTGTACCTAGAAAATCACACCAAATACCTCTAGCATCATAATTACTTATTAACTTAATGACAAAGCTATGAAGATGAATAATCACTATAAAGAACAGCACAAAATAAAATATGCCTCAGGAAACAAGCATTTTAGATCTCAAAAGCTGTTTACACATTTGACAAATCTGGTTATCATAGTCCCATGGCACACTGGCAAACTCTGAAATAATGCCTTACTGTTATCCAGAGACTAAATAAGCAGACAGAGGTGCTGTTAGATCTATTCTGGCTGGGAATTTAGGGGCCATTCTCTGGAACTGTCTTAAAGCAAGTAACCATCAGTCCAGGCATCAGACAACAGGACAACATAGTATCAAATGTCCCCCTATGAGATTAAGAGCTGAATTATTAATAGAAACAATCAAGAAACTGAGCAACAGGGAACAAGGAAAGCCAATTATAGAACATTATCTTGATGTATTATGTAACCACTAAAAATAATTAGTAAAATATGGAAAATACCAACATATTAAAAAGCTATGTTTTAGCTAGGTGCACGCCCTTGACATTGGTGCTCAAGAGGCAGAGGTAGGCAGATCTCTGTGAGTTCGAGGTCAGCCTGGTCTACAGAGGAAGTTCCAGCACAGCCAGGGCTACCCAGAGAAACCCTGCCTAAAAACCGAAAGTGAATGAATGAATGGATGAATGGATGGATGAGTGGTGTGTTACAGAGGGACTATGGGATTCTGAGTGTTAGGCACACAGACTCTATGCATGTTAGGCATGCACTTTGCCACTGAGCTACGGCTTCAGCTGCCTGGTGTTTTTTACACACATACAACCCCCCAACACACACACATATATGCATGCATACACGTGCTTGCCAAGCAAGGTGCACAGGTAAAGGTCAGGGACAACTTTCAGGTGTCAGTCCTCTCCTACGGTGTTGGTCCAGGAAGAGACCTCGGCTCATCAGAATTGGCAGCAAGCATCTTCACCCACAGAGTCATCTCAACAGCCTACTGTGCTGGAATAAAACTTAGAATAGGTCGAAAATAGTAATACTACCGCTTTATACAGCATTTGCAGTTTCTTATTTTTTCCCCCAAATAATGTAGGATAAAATAAGTTTAAATGGGCTGGATATGGTGGCACAAGCCTCCTAATCCCAGCACTTGGGAGGTAGAGAGAATTCATGGGTCACAAGTCTCTGAGTTCAAGGCCAGCCTGGTCTACACAGAGTTCCAGAACATCCAGGGCTACATAGTGAGACCCTCACTCAAATAAACCAAAACTAAAATCAAATAAATACCATATTTCAGCTGAGCTCTGGGACAGGGTTTTACAATACTGAATTTGAGGTAACAGCAGACAAGCACCTACCAGTTTAGTGGGTAGAGGCATAGGATTTAGGAGTTCCCCAACACTGCTTATGGTACTGAATCATATCAGTAAAATTAACAGCAGCTAGCCAGTTACTGTCTGTGTCTGTGTTAGTCATTGCTTTGAGCACCTTTGTGTTAGCTCTTTTAAACATTATGGTGGCCCTGGGAAGGCAGGATTTACTCACACTTTACAGATGAGATCACCAAAAAGCAAAATTGCTAAGCGAACTGTCCAAGATCACAAGTCCAATTGGCTAGTTAGTAGAACCACGATTCAGAAGCCAGCCTGGAGTCTAACTCTTTATAATACAGAGAAACTGTTGTTTTTCATTCCACACGCAGGAGGTGGTGAAATCAGAGAGTGTCTGCCAAGTAGCACAAGACTTTCCTCAGTCATTTGGGTTTGGTTTTGTTCTTTAAGGTCTCAAAGTTTTTTGATAGTGAGCAGACTATGGTGTACTTCAGTCTAAAAAAAGGTTTAAAACCAGGGCTGGAGAGATGGCTCTGCTCTTAGAGTGTAGCCCGCTCTTCCTAATGACCAGAGTTTGATTCCCAGTACCAATGCTGGGTAGTTCATAGCTCTGGAGAAAGCTGCACCCTCTTTTGCAACCTCTTAGTTCCTGAGCTACCTTTACACTTATGATGGGGCAGCCCTTCACAGGGTCAGAAAACACTGTAAATATTCTTAAGGTCAACTCACTGTCAAAGAGGCAGGCTGTGAAGCCTCCAGGAGAGCAGTGCACGTCATCAGTCATTTCTTTCCCCAGAAGAGGGAAGTGGGTCTCTCTCCTAGCTCCTCAAGACATGTAGGAACTGAAAGTTCACCCTCAGCACTGACGTGGAAACCGAAGCTCAGCTGACCAAGTGAGCATAAGGGTCAGGATCTACTTGCCTGGAAAGAACTCAAATGACAAACTGGTATCTTAGAAACGAAGAGCGTAGTGGCTTATATCTGTAATCCTAACAGGCTGAGGCAGGAGGGACTGACCATGAGTTTGAGGCCAGACTACTACATAGTGATTTCTGCAACAGCCTAGACTACAAAATGAGGCAGTGTCTCAAAAAAAGAAAAGAGAAAGGAAGAACACACTCCACATCTAGGTTCTTCACATCTGCAATCAGTACCACACACATCTGCAGTCAGTACCTACACACATCTGCAGTCAGTACCACACACATCTGCAGT
>NW_022196911.1:112099715-112122503 GCF_008632895.1 Mastomys coucha
CACACATCTGCAGTCAGTACCTACACACATCTGCAGTCAGTACTACACACATCTGCAATCAGTACCTACACACATCTGCAATCAGTACCTACACACATCTGCAGTCAGTACCACACACATCTGCAGTCAGTACCTACACATATCTGCAATCAGTACCTACTTCACATCTGCAATCAGTACCTACACACATCTGCAGTCAGTACCTACACACATCTGCAGTCAGTACCACACACATCTGCAATCAGTACCTACACACATCTGCAATCAGTACCTACACACATCTGCAATCAATACCTACAAACAAAAGCAAAAATAAGATGCAAACATTAACAATTCCCCTGGTCAACAAATGGAGCAAGCAGCTAGCCGGCAAAGGGTGACGGGAACAAACCCCAAATGGTATGAATAGTATTCAACCTCAGCAGCCATCAGAGAAATGAAAATGAAAACTAGAGATCCCACCTCACAGCTGTCAGGAGACAGTCCTCCTCCCGCCTCCTCAAGCACTGCATACACATGTGCTGCTGCGCTGCAGACACCCATGCAGGTAAAACACTCACACAGAAAATAAATTTAAAAATCGAAAACAGAAGCAACAATAAATGCTTACTTTTTTTGTTTTGTTTTGCTTTCTTTTGTTTTTTGAGACAAGGTTTCTCTGTGTAGCCTTGGCTGTCCTGGAACTCACTCTGTAGACCAGGCTGGCCTCAAACTCAGAAATCTGCCTGCCTCTGCCTCCCAAGTGGAAGATTTTTTTTAAAAAAGGGAAATCCTTTATACACTTTTGATGTAAATGTAAACTACTCCAGCCACTATGGAAATCAGCATGGGCATGCCTTTAAATAATAAAGCCAATGAGAGGACTCAGCAGGTAAAGGTTCTGGCCATCAGGCTTGGACCCAAGTGCAATCCTCAGGACTCACATGTCAGAAGGAGCAGAGCAACACCAACAAACTGTCCTGTGGCTTCTATACGCATGCTATGACATGTTTACAATGCACCCCCACGCCATTAAATAGAATTAAAAAAAAAAAAGAGCCGGAGGAAGGAGAGCCCTGACTTCACAAAGCTGTTCTTATCCTCCACATGCACACGGAGACACACCGTACAACATGAAAACACACGAAGACAATGAAAAACTAGAACCTAAAACTAAACAGGCCACGTGGCCAAGCTGCACCATTCCTCTCCTATGTCCTTAAGACTCAACCTCAAGATCAGAGGCCTCTGATTAGTGTTCACCACAGCACGAGCCACAGTAGCTAAGCCATGGAGAACACACACACACACACACACACACACACACACACACACACACGATAGACTGGTTTTTTTTTTCAGTCAAAGAAGTTACATAGTTTGCAGGAAAATGGGTGCAATTGTAGATAATTATATTAAAGGAATTAAGTCAGTGTCAGAAAACCAAATACCAAGTGTTTTCTCTCATTTGTGGATCCTACACTTTAGAGATATGAAAACCAAATACACACACACACACACACACACACACACACACACACACACACAAATGGCGTAAAAGTAGCAAAGAACACACTAAAGGGGGAAAATATGCTTACAGCACATTAAATACAAGCATAAGAACAGCTTTCCATTACATTGTAGAATAATAAAAAAGACAGGTACAAAAAAGGTCTTTTTTTTTTTGTTTTGATTGTTTTGTTTGTTTGGAACAGGGTTTCTCTGTGTAGCCCTGGCTGTCCTGGAAGTCACTCTGTAAACCAGGCTGGTCTAGAACTCAGAAATCCACCTGCCTCTGCCTCCCAAGTGCTGGGATTAAGATGTGCACCACCACCTAGCTTAAATTTCTTTTAAGAACAGAAACAAGTACTTAAAACACAACACTGTAGTTTAGCCAATACTCCCCTCAGGTAATTATAAATGGATTTCTCATTATACCAACACTAAATTATTCTTTATAACTTTACTCAAATATCACACAGAAGATGCAGACACCACTAGACGCCAGGCAGAAAGCCATGATGTTCCCCTTAGCATCTCTCATAGCATCCTCCCTACTCCTAACAGCCCAAAGCAACACAGGTACTTAGCTCACACACTGAAGACTGGAGCACTCCATGTTTGGGCCTCTACACCTCCCTAATAAAAGCTGGGGACAGAGCTTCACATGTAAATGGACTTGCCACCACACTGGTTACCCTGAGCTCGAGCACCAGGAACCACACAATAGGAGAGAAAATGACTGACCTTCACAGGCATACTGTGGCACACATACCCACCCACCTACCTGCAAATAAATAAATAAATAAATGTAAAAATAAAAATCTAAGTGAAGAGGTTTTTTGTTTTTGTTTTTTCAAGACAGGGTTTCTCTGTGTAGCTTGGCTGTCCTGGAACTCACTCTGTAGACCAGGCTGGCCTCAAACTCAGAAATCTGCCTGCCTCTGCCTCCCAAGTGCTGGGATTAAAGGCATGTGCCACCGCTGCCCGACTTTTTCTTTTCTTTTTTTTTTTTTAGATTTATTTATTGTTATATGCAAGTACACTGTAGCAGTCTTCAGAACACCAGAAGAGGGTGTCAGATCTCATTAGAGATGGTTGTGAGCCGCTATGTGGTTGCTGGGATTTGAACTCAGGACCTTTGGAAGAGCAGTCAGTGCTCTTACCCGCTGAGCTGTCTCTCCAGCCTCAAGTGAAGAGGTTTTTAAGGTGCCTTCCTCTTCTCAACCCCTAGCCTTGGCTGCTTAGTTCCTCAGTACAGTAATGTGGTTTTCTTGCAGAGCTGCTGAAGAGAGAAAGGATTGTGTTTCTTCTCCAACAGCAAACGCAACCAACCCAGAGTGTGGTTCAAGGCATGCTTAGTAAATGCAACCCTGAACCACACAAGCAGCAGAGACAGGCAGAAGCTCAAAAAGCAGAAAGTGAACCCAAAGCTATTTCTCAAGCAGTTCAGGAAGATAGTGAAGGTAGTGAGTGAATACTAACAGAATTCACAGAGGTCTGTGGACTTGAAATGACCCCTGGATCCCTGTGCAGCCATACCTGAGGCACATACTCATACATCCCAACATGTCAGTTTTATGTGGGCCAAGGCTAAACTACAAGACAAAGAGTTTTTCACACTCCCTACTTTACCACTGAGCTACAACCCTAGTCCTTTACTCATGGCCCATTCCAAGTCTCTGTACATGGATGGGAAACTTAAGTGCATTCAATCTTGCAAAAGCTTAAAGCTTGCAAGAACAATCCTTCCATTTTTAAGCCCCAGTCCCCCTGCTCTGCAAGCAAAACACAAACTTACATAAAAGGACAAGAAAGGCGGATGAATTTAAAACCGGCCTGGGCAACAGATATAACCTCAAAACAGAACAAGCAAAGAAATAAAAACAAACAAAAACAAAAAACAAAAATAAAACAACAGGAAAAGAAAAGAGAGGACAAGTGTCTCCCTATGTCAATCGAAGTTGAAGGGATCCATGCCACTCCAGCCACTTTTAAATGTGTCTGGGTTCACAAGAGCCATCAAATGACACGGAGCAGTGACGAAGCTGGTTTACTCCCCATAGAAAGGGGAAAACTGCTCGTTTTACCAACAACGCTTACCAGAGCATCTCCCTCCTCTTCACGAAGCTGTTTCAGAACTAGGAGACAAAGGGCAAGCACTGTATTAGCACACACATTCATATTCACTCTCGCTCTGTCATGTTTTGGAGTACAGCCACAAGATTACTAACAAACAACTAATGGCTACTGTTCAAAAGCAATGCTGGCATCATGGCTTCATACCCCATGTATCTAGCAGGCTAGAAAGACTCAAGTGTATGGGTTTCTCTCCCCAAATAGAAAGTGAAAGTAAAACATGAATCTTATGATTCTCCCTCTGCATCATAAACACCTGGGGAGGACATGAACAACTTGTCAATCATTTATGGTCTAGGTCTACGACAAACATAGACGGTCATGGGGAGTGCTGTTGCTTAGAGCCCCTGGTTTTAATCTGTTGATCCTGTGTTAACAGGCAATAGAGTACACTAACAAGAATATGAACTGTGCTGGGCGGTGGTGGCGCACGCCTTTAATCCCAGCACTTGGGAGGCAGAGCCAGCCTGGTCTACAGAGTGAGTTCCAGGACAGCCAGGGCTACACAGAGAAAACCTGTCTTGAAAAAACAAATAAAAAATAGAAAATAAAAATAAATAAAAAAAAATTTTAAAAACCATGTAACATTTTAAAAAAAAAAGAAGAATATGAACTGCCAGCCCTACAAGTTCAAGCTACTAGAGTAAGTTAACTGGGGCCTTTATGCATTTAAAACAAACAAACAAAACAGTATCAGGCATGGTGGGCCTCACCTATAATCTTGGACTTATAGTGAGTTCTAAGCAGTCCTGGGTTACAGAGAGACCCTGTCTCCAAAAAACAAATAAACAGAAACTGGCTCTAACGAGTTTTCTACAGGCTGCAAATGCTGCCTGCCTGAGTAAACTGCCTCGTTATGAGATAGCACAAGTGGATTATCTACTGTACACAGTAACCAAATGACCTCTGTACCAATGGCACCATCACTTAGTGGCCAACGTTCCCTCTAAATTCTACTGCTCTAGGTACGAAGCCAGCAACAGAGGACACTGGTGCTCTAAAGCCAGGACTGCTTCTCTTCTGTCCAACTCTTAAAGAGCTTTCTGTGACCACAGAGCCTTCTCTGGGAGCAGCCCTCCAGCACTGCCTCCTGTGAAGTTCAACTGACATTTCTTTTTTTTTTTTTTGTTTTTTTGAGACAAGGTTTCTCTGTGTAGTCCTGGCTGTCCTGGAACTCACTCTGTAGACCAGGCTGGCCTCGAACTCAGAAATCCGCCTGCCTCTGACTCCCAAGTGCTGGGGTTAAAGATGCATGCCACCACCGCCCGGCTCAAGTGACATTTCTAAGGCACGCAGGGGGAATGACTACAGCAGTCATAGCACAGGGGGACTTCAAAGTCAAGCTCCCTGATTTGTAAGTTTTAGAACCCATTGCCTCGATGGGAAATCTGTGAAAAGTTCCTCTGAGACTGAACCATCCCATCCAGCAGGAAAGCTCTTTAGACAGGAAGGCAAACAACTCAAAATAGCTGCAGGAAGTTCCTGAAACTGACCAGATGCATTGACCAGGCTCTCCCTGGCAAAGTAAGTACTGAAAGCTCCCACTCATGCTGAGCTGTCAAGAGAAGGCTCAAGGAAGAAGAGCTGTAAAAATACTGAGTTCAGACCAGTTGCCTAGAAGAGGTTTAGGCCAGAGTCACTTGGAAAAGGCACTCTCCAGCCCGCTGAGCTGCCTGCAGGCTGTGCAGTGAGCTCCAGGCTTCCCAGCTGTTGTGAGCTGTCACCCATGCTGGGGTGGGACCTGATGACACAGCTGTCTTTGAGTCATTTGTGCTCCTGTACGTAACCCCTCACCCACATTCCTGTAACTCACTCCAATAAAACCCACTGGCTCACCAAGTTGGACTTTACAGCGTCCATACTTTAAGTCTGTTGTTAGCTCCCTATCTGGGCTGGGTGGCCGTGTGTTGCAGCTCCTGGGGAAAGCTTTGTCACACAACACTGCCTCTCTTTGAGCACTGAGGGCAAACATTAACTATTGACAGGTTCACATGAGTCTCTATACTTCTTCCTAAGTCATGTTTTTCACTGTCTTCTTCCATAAATAGAAGGTGTCACTCCCAACAATCTCGACTGAGGCTCAGAGGAACAGCAGCGGGACAGACATGGGCAGCACTCTTCACTTAAATCCCCACACTTAGACGACGCTCACCCTAGAAAGAAAAATGATGTCCAGAAGGGTGACCTGCTCCAGCCCTTGGGTAAATCACCATGTGCAGGTCGGAGCCAGCGCTCATGTCAGAGCAGGGCACAATAAGCTACAACTATGAAGTGACTCACTTCGAAACTGGATCAATTTTTTTATGCAGCTAGATTTTAACGTACAGTAATTACTCTAGCTCCTCTAAAGAAAGCCAAAATCTGACGTGTATAAGGACAAGTTAAACACTATGATGTAGAATTCCATTAGTTTTCTCAGAAATAAGCCGCTGAACTCTTGAGTGAGTTTGGTCATAGATATACTCCCAACCTCTCTAAGCAGCTTCTAATCCACTAGGATCCTACCACAACATGCAGATTCTTCTATGCACTTTTAAGACTAGAGAAATGCTCTTACAGTAAAAAAAAAAAAAATCACATTTAGGATTTTTTAAAATCTCATGTTTTTATTTTTAATGCAACTTCATAAGGTAAGCCTGCCATTCAAATCCCTTTCCTTTGACTTTTCCTGAATCAACAGAAAAACAGACATTCACACAAAGGCAGTTAAGGACGACACATCACAGCGACTCTCATGTCACATTTAATAACCCACTTAGCATCTACTGAAGCTATCCAATCAGACCTTGATGACAAAAGAGCAAGCACAGCTTCTTTGTGTATTGCCACAGTGAGGGAAGGCGGCCAAGCACGAGAAGCGACCACATGAGCTCTTACCTTAAGGATGTCCCCCCTTTTGAAGCTCAGCTCATCGTCAGCAGTAGCTTTGAAGTCATATTTGGCGATGGCTTCCATTCTGAGCGCCGCTCAGTGCTCAGCAGCCTGAAGCAGGGGGGAAGGGAATCTTCCCTGCTGAAGAGCTCTAGGCTCAGCCTTTCCTCTTCTGGGGCTATTCTTGCACACTGGGACACACAATGCCACCCTGGATCAGAAGAGCGATGATTAAGAGAAGTAGCCAGATCGAAGGCAGCCCCGCCCTGCCAATTGGCCTACACTCCCAGCCCCCACGCCCCCTGGCTCCGCAGGGCTCAGCCCCCTCCTCCTCTTCCTCCTCCTCCCTTCCAGGCAACAGCTCTCCTTCCTCTTTTCAATCTCAGCCCCAGGCGACTGACAGGCCCAGCAACCAATAGCAGCAGCTGCCTAAACTATGCCAGAATGCACTTCCTCTTCCTTCCCGCAGGGTGTAAACTCTGGAGCTGGTGAGAGCCTCCTTCAGTCAGTCTCAGCCTTTCCTCCAGCACCCCTTTTCACATCTCCCACACCCAAGGCAATTCCTGCAGTCCATTAAAGGTAGGCCCCCCTGAAGGTGGGGCCACTCCCTCCCGTCCCTCGCCACCGGCTATTGCCCTAAGAACCAAGATGCTCCCACCCCCTGTGAGGAAACACGCAGGACTAGGGTCTCTACTCTTTACTGAAACTAAACCTTGATCTGTTCTCATGAAGGGATGAGAGAACAAGCCTGGAACCTTTTTTAATTCCACTGACTGCGATACAATGAGCAGCAGCTTCATCCACACCCAACTTGTCATCTGGTCACAGACAAAGACAGCTCAGCACTCTTTGCTGGAGGGGGTGGTGGTGGAAATCCACTCTTGCACATGATACCCAAGATCTGGGGTCTGCCTAGTCCTTCAAATAGATGGCCTGAGTTTAACATGCAGGAACAGCCTGCCTCTACCTTATTTTTTTACCCAGCACAAGAGCATGGCTGAAGTTCTCACTTCTATTTAAAAGGAATCTGTCCCAGCGAGTCTGGAGGTGAGATGGGCTTCACAATGTAATTTCAGCTAGCCTGGAACTCCTTATAAGTACACCAGACTGGCCTAGAATTTGAGATGATCCTCCTGGTTCGCCCCTGGAGTGCTGAGACAAGAACCTACTATCAAGTTTACCACCTCAAGGATCTTCTCTGGGGACAGGTAAACACAGGCTGGTGCCGGATAGTCAGAGCCCAGTCTCACCCCATTCCTGTCACACAAATGCTCTCCTCAGTGAGGAGTCCTACACCAAGTAAGCAGTAGGTGGACATGTCTGTTACTTCTCCAGTGTATCCAGTGACATTGAACTGGGACAGTGTGATCATGAGCACAGCACAGCCTCACCTCCACATACCTAAGGAAAACGAAGCCCCATTCTTGTCTGCAGACACTGTTCCCAAACAAACTAAACAAAGGTAGACAACAAGGGCCCCAGCAGAACAGGAGCAGATTATCTAGAGTGGCACCTCTCTTGGATAATTATCACATTAGCAGCTCATTTGAGGGGCATGGGTGACTAGTATTCGTTTGTTCTAAGGTTAACACTGGGGCATTAGTCAAGCCTAACTGCAAATAGGCTAAGCAGCAAGCCTGGGAATATTCAAACAGGGAAGCAGGAGTGTTGTCAAGGGGAAAGAGATCACCTGGTAAGAAGTCCTTTAGCAAAGTCTGAAGCCTATTACCCCAAAAACAGCACTATGGCTTGTTCTTCACAGTCATCCCTTAGCTATTCTATGTGGTGCCGCCTCTCAAGAGAAGAAACGAAGAAAAATCCTAGCAAGTATAAAAGTATTAAATACAAAGGTGCACCCCAGTACTCTTAAATCCCCAATATAATTTTCTGTAGTTATTCTTGATAGCTACAATTTTCTAAAAAGACTCAAATATATCTGGGTGCCTTGAGTAGATTGTGCATCTGGGCACCATGTGCATGCCTGGTGCCCAGGAGACCAGAAGAGGCTGTTAGATCCCCTAGAGCTGAAATTAAAGGTGTCTATAAGATGTCTTACAAAAATGCCAGGACCCACACACAAGTCTCCTGGAAGAATTAATCCACGCTCTTAACCTCCTAACATCTCCCCAGCCCTGATGGCTCTTTGATTTGCATTTCTTTTTTTTAAGTTCCAGTCACACACACACCTGGAAAGAGTGACAAATATGTGTGTGTGTGTGTTACACGCGTATATGACTCAATGCTCAGGGTATCTTAGAAGGTAGCTATTAATACAATCTTCCAGTCAGAAATCTGGGTCTGGTTTAAAATGTTTACTCAGTGTAACAGACAGAATATTTGAATGAATGGCATTTCTCCTGTCTTTCCACACCATGAAGGCTCAACATTAGCTTTGCTGGTCTAGCTCCACAGGGAGGGGGAGAGAGTGGGAGAAAGAAGAGGAGAGCAGGAGACAAAGAATAAGAATATGAGAACTTAAACAAAAATACAACCTTTGTTTTGTTTTGTTTTCCAGACAGGGTTTCTCTGTTCGGCTAGGATTAAAGGTGTGAGCCACCACCAGCTAAGAATACAATCTTATAAACTCCTTTAGGTTACATTTCAGATATAATTCCCCTATCACTTCAATGATTAAAACTATTTTGCACTTTACACATGTGATGGGCTCTAGAGCTGTATGCTACGCAGCTCAGAGATGCTCTCACTGGGTACTGTTAATGTGCCCTGTCACTTCCTGAATCTTCTTGGGAGCACAGCACTATCAACTCTATAGGAGCTGGAGTGACAGCTCCGGGGGAAAGTATGGCTTAAACAATGGAACCCTAGCTCAGTCACCAGACAGGGTGTGTGTGTGTGTGTGTGTGTGTGTGTGTGTGTGTGTGAAGATCATTGTACACAAGTTTACCTTCAGAGTCTTCCTTTAATAATGTTGTGTATAGAGTGAGTTCCAGGACAGTCAAGGCTACACAGAGAAACCCTGTCTCAATTAAAAAAAAAAAAATGTTGTGTATAGATAGGATTTTTGTTGCCTTCTTTAATGAAAGATTGGAATTCCTTTGTTATGGATAAACTAATCCATTCAGGTTTTCTAAATGAAATGCTAATTTTTATATGCCACATACATGGAAGTATTGATTTATTTAATTTTCTCACATTTATCTATTTGTGTGTTTGTACACATAAACTCACCTACATGGGGAGGTCAGAGGACAGATTTGGGAGTCAGTTCTCAATTCCCACCAAGTAAGTTCTAGGGACAGAACTCAGCCCCAGGCTTGGCAGTGCGCACCCTTACTCGCTGAGCTATCTCAAATAGCCTCTGCTGTGATTTTCTGCATGTGACTGATTACTAAAAAACTGGGGCTCTTGTGGCCAGCCCAGTCTAGCTCTGGTCTCTGTATTTCCACCCCATACCCTGTCCTCCTTCTGATGGCCTGACTCCTGTTCTTGCTGGCCCCGTCCCTCAGTCCCTCTTCACAAAATGGTTTTTACTTCTGTGGATTTAATAAAAACTTCACTGAGTCAAAAAAAAAAAAAAAAAAAAAAAAAAAAAAACCAATTTCACCTTTCACAAGTTTAGACATTTGAGTTTTGGTTTTAAGACAAACTCTTACTGTGGCTTGTGCTGGCCCTAAATTCAGGTCGATCCCCTGGCTGTGTCCTATCAGGTGCTAGGATTATAGGTATAAACCACAGTGCTTAGTGTTAAAGAACTACTCAGGACCTGCTGCAAATGAGTTGAATGTGGTGCCAGATACTGAAAACTACCTTGCCCGTGTTCTCTTGTAGCCCAGGCTGGCTTCCAACTCTATGTAGCACAGGATGACCTCCCTAGTGCTGGGATTATAGGCTTGCATCAGCACACCCTGTTAAACTAGTGCAGGGATCCACTCTAGGGCTCTTAAACACTTGGCACACAGGGTACATGCTAAGCCTGAGTAATGCCCAGCCTGATTGTGGTTTTCCTACCGCTGTACAGTTGTGCTGCAGATGTCTGTCTGTCTCAGGTTCTGAGTAACATAAAATGCATGGCATTCTGCTACATGGTATTTTGACAATGACAGTCTTTGAGTTTTACTGATTCCTGCTTTTCAAAGACAACAATATAATCCTAGCTCTCCATCCAATTTGCGTAAAGAGCATAACACATGAACGGACGCTGACAACTGCCCTCTCTACTAGTATGTAGCAGAATACTATGGCTTCCTGTGCAGTACCCTCACTGCTTTTGCAGTAAGCATGTATTACTTCTGCAGCGGTTTGAATGCTTGGCCCAGGGAGTGGCACTATTAGGAGGTGTGGCCTTGAGACCCTTTACCTAGCCTCCTAGAAGCCAGTCTTCTCCTATTTACATTCAGATGAAGATGTAGAACTCTCAGCTCCTCTAGCACCACATCTACCTAGACATTGCCATGCTTCCTGCCATGATAATGGACTGAACCTCTGAACCTGTAAGCCAGCCCTAATTAAGGCTTTATAAAAATTGCCTTGGTCATGAAGTCTCTTTACAGCAATGGAAACCCTAAGACTTTATATTGAGATCACAAACCAAAGACCTTATAGATCCTTTGGTATAAGGCCCAGATCAACTATTTCTTTAGCATTTGCAAAATAAGGTGAGGCCAGAGAAGCAACTTACATTTTCTAAATCCTAGTAACATGGCAAATAGGGAACAAGGCTAACAGCACCTACTAGTAAACCACCTTGATGGTTACGGGGTTAACTAGTATCATGGGTCCCTTTTCAACTATAAGTCTACATGTGACTGTCAATCTAGACCTCGTACCCACATGTATGAACTCAGAAGAACTCTTATGACAGATACACTAACAACGCCACTAATTACAAACTGGGACTGAGCCTGGAGCTGTTGATGACACTCCTCAGTAAAGCACTTGCCTATCATACTGAAGGCCCTGGGTTCGAGGTGTGAAGGCATATGCCTGTAATCTGAGCAATGGAGAGGTCAGGCTCAGTCTAAGCTACACAGCAAGTTTAAAGGAGAGTGGTAATGTATTCCTTAGCATGCTCTATGCAATAGGCTTTGCTCCATCATAGCACCAGACAGACTGACATGTGTTAAAGGTACGTCACCCCACCTCACAGTCTTAATGCTACTTTACATACATAAGAACTAATTATGGGGGCTGGAAATGTAGCCAGGTTGGTGGAGTGTTTGCCTAGCATGCACAAAGCTCGGGGTTTGATCCCCAGCATTATGTAAACAGGGTGTGGTGGATTACAACTGCAATCCTGGCACTTAGGAAGGTAAGCAGAAGGATCCGAAATTCAAGGCCACACTCAACTACAGAATGAGGCTGAAACTAGCCTGGTTATAGAAGATAAATAGAGGACCCCCAAAAATTGAGCATGGGCTTGAGGTATATAGCACAGTGGTATAGAGTTTATCTTCCATGTGCAAGGTCCCAAGATCACTCCCCAGCACTAGAGTGAAACGTAGCCACTGCTATAGAACCTGGATCCATGGGAGAGTATGGGCCTGACCATCGTGCACAAGGTTCTAGCTCAATTCCAAGGGGGGCGGGGCAAACTAAATCCAAGTATTTGTTGCAAACCTATTTTTAAATCAGCCCATTCAAGGACTAATTTATTGTTGGGTGCCTGCTTGTTGTGTGACAAAACTTTTCCTGGAGAGACACAACACAGTGTACTCAGCCCAGCCAGGGAGCCCACCAAAGTCCAACCTGGTGAAGCAGTAAGTGTATGGGAGTGAGTTACACGAGTGTGGGTGAGGGGTTGCTTACAGGAGCAGAAATGACTCAAAGACAGCTGCATCAACCAAATTCCACTCCAGAATGAGTGTCAGCTCACAGAAGGGGGAAGCCTGGAGCTCACTGCACAGCCTGCAGGCAGGCAGCTCAGCGGGCTGGAGAGTGCCTTTTCCAAGTGACTCCGGTCTAACCTCTGCCCAACAGCTCAGCTGGTTTCTGCTTCTTCCAAGCAGCTGGCCTGGCCTCGAACCTTCTTTGCAGGTTTGTTGGTCTGAAAGTCTCCTTCACAACTTGGAGGGCCTCAGCTTTCATGGCTTAGTCTGGCAGGCAGGGGCCTAGTGAATCTGGTCCGTTTTAGGGACTTCTGCAGCTATTTTTGAGTTGTTCCATTCACATTCTGCAATCTTGCTTGAGTGCTGCCACTACCTAACTGTGACAGGGTCCCCTCCAATGGTAGCAAAAGCAGAATGACTCAAAGAGAAACCAGGGCTAATGTTGGTGCACACCTACAATCCCAGCACTCGGAAAGCAGAGACAGGAGAATCTCGGAGTTTAAGACCAGCCTAGTTAGTCTACAGACAGAGTTCCAGGAAAGCCAGGACTAAACAGAGAGACCCTGACCGTGCATCAAAATAAATCAATAGAAAAATAGTTTGAGACCAACCTGGACAGTATATCAAGACATTGTCCCAAAGTAAAAAAAAATTTCAATAAAAAAAATTTTAAAGAATTATTTATTTTATGTATATAAGTACACTGTAGCAGTCTTCAGATGCACCAGGAGAGGGCGTCAGATCTCATTACAGATGGTTCTGAGTAACCATGTGGTTGCTAGGAACTGAACTCAGGACCTCTGGTAGAACAGTCAGTGCTCTTAACTGCTGAGCCATCTCTCTCTCCAGCCCATAAATTTTTTTTTGTTGTTTTTTTGTTTTTTCAAGACAGGGTTTCTCTGTATAGCCCTGGCTGTCCTGGAGCTCACTCTGTAGACCAGACTGGCCTTGAACTCAGAAATCCGCCTGCCTCTGCCTCCCAAGTGCTGGGATTAAAGCACCACTGCCCAACCATAAATTTTTTTTTTAATTGGCAGGCTATGTTTATACATGCAAATTTTAAGAATCACTGATAAAATGAGGAAACACTAAGCAAAATTTAAAATTTGCATTCCAGATAATGCAGTGTTTCTAAACAAAATAAAAATGATGTATATTAGGCTTGGCACAACTCGGGGGGAAAAATCAACTTTGACAAACACAAAACAGTAAATCTCAATAACCGTGGCCAATCAGCAGGTGACTACCACTGAGTGCCTGTCGGGACCTCAGCTTTGCTGTCTCCTAAGTCTAACACTCCATAATTCTCCACAAGGGCTGCTGCACACATATAGACATCATGAAAAGTCCTCAGCACCACAGTAAGCACTACTGGGCCAGGGAGAGTAACAGCTCAGGCTGTAAAAGCACTGGCTGCTCTTCCAAAGGACCTGGGTTCAATTCCCGACACCCATATGGCTGCTCACAACCCTCTGTAATGCCGGTTCAAGGGTACTTGCCCTCCTTTAGCATCTGAGGGCACCAGGATGCACACGGTGCACATGTGCGCATGCACACACACAGAGGTGTAGGCAAATACACTCAAGCATGTAAAAAATTTAAAAATCACTTTTAAAAGCCTTATTAGGACTAAATCATTAGTTAGGGTAGGTAGGTGGGCTTTAATTCACAAATATCAAAGTTCTCTTATATTTCAAGCTGTCTTACTTCACAAACTCCATGGGTGATTTCTCATTTAACAATAGTTGACCTCACTAAAAACTTAAAAAGGAGTCTTTCAGCTCCCAAACTGGCTCAATCTCCCTTACTAACAGTGAAGAAAAAAGAAGGGAGAAAGAAGGAAAATACTAGGCACAAAAGCATGATCTGTGAAGAAAACACCAAAATACAAATAGCACAAGCAAACAGGCAAAATCCACTTGTGATCTGGTGGCACTATCGACTACTTAAGAATGAATTCAGTCCTTTGAGTTTCCTAGTTCCCAGGGGGGAGAACTTAACCCCCAACCACCATCCCTCACTATGCCCCCACCCCTGTGGCTCCCTAATAGCCCTTCTGGCTGGCTGAAGAATACAGAGGACATTTAAAAGGAAAGCTAACAGGGAAAGTATCTCCATCTAAAAGAAAAGAGGATCTTAGAACGACAGAGAACATGAACAGTGCCCAGACCGGCAGAAACTTGAAAATTATAGCGGAGGAACAGTAAGAAGGGGAAGTAGATAATTTTTTTAAAGGGAGTGGAGGGACCAATGACTGGCGTTACAAATCCAGTTCGTGTCCCTAGTAGAGTGGAATGGAGACAGAAGGCAATAACTGCATAGCGAAGTGAAAAGAGAGGTGAAGAAGTCAAAAGAAAGCCAATTTCTCTAGCCTCTTTTGAGTGTCAACAGCACCAAAAGATGACGTCGAACGCGCTTCGGCTCCCCGGCACACTGCACTGCCCGTAGCCTTCGAAGAGAGCCTAAAATCACTTTCTTACTAACCCACCCGACCTAAGAGTGTCGCAAACGGGCGTGCACGCGCGGGGCTCTCTCCCCGAAAATCCTTCCTTCCAGCATTCCCATCAGCTGCTGCTGCCTTTCCCCTCAACAAGTATTTTTTTTTTCTTCTCTCAAGTACTTCTAAAAAAGGAGCGCCCAACTCTCACCAAGACCATCATCCTAAGTCACGGTGGATTCCCGCACACAATTCGACCGCAAGATGCCAGGAGACGGTGACGTGGTTGCCTCGCAGGTCGAAGAAGCATCAATCACCGCGCTAGCAGCCGGCACCGAATCCCCCGCCTCCCGGGCTCAGTCAGCCTGACTCAGAGCAGCGCCCCGTGCCTCTCTCTCTCTCTCTCTCGGCTGCGCCGGGCTCCCCCGCGCCCAGCCGGCCGGCCGCCGCAGCGGATCTCCCCGGCGAGCCGGGTCTCGGCCCCGAGCGGGAGGAAGACCGGCACCAGGAAGGAAGCGCCCCAAAAGGGGAAACGAGGAGCCGGTTGCGCAGCCGCGGCGCTCGGGTCCGAGGCTCCCCCGGCGCGCGGGCGGCCCTCCCGGCAGCCCGGAGCAGACCGGGCCCGAGCTGCCCGCCGCGGCGCGGGGACGACGCAGCTCCCGCTCGCTCACTTCCCGCCCGCTCTCCTGCACTCCCTCACCGTGACGCGCCGTCCGCTCCGTCACCCGGCCCGGCCCGCTCCGCGCTGCCGCCCGCGGCCGCCAACCTCGCCGCTGCTCCCGGACCGCGGCGCCCGCTGCCCCTACCGCCGTCCCCGCCGCCGCCGCCGCCGCCGCAGCCTCGCTCGCCCGCCCCGCCGCCGCCGCCGCCCGATCGCAGAAGCAGCAGAGCAACCTAGCTTCCGCTCCTCGCCAGGGTCCCGCGAGAACTTCCCCACGCGGCCCCGCCCCGCCGCGCCCCGCCCCCGCGAGACTTTCCCCGGCGGAAAAGGCCCAGAGCGCAAGCGCTCCTCCTCCGCTCCGCCCGGCAGGTAGCCTGGAGGGGGGCTGTGCGCATGCGTCAGTCGGCTCGCTCCGCAGCAGGTGGCACGGACTCGGCTCCGCCCCCCGCCCCTCCCCCGGCCGTTGTAACCCCCTCCGTGCCGGAGTGAGTGAATTACAGCTCTGCTCCAGAGGAACAGCGCTTTCACACTCTAATCACGTCCTCTCTACCAAAGCAAAGCGCAGAGGCCTCGAGGAGTGGGGGGAGAGATCTCAGGACGGCTCAACCGAAATAGAGGACCAATGCTGGAAACGTTTGGGGATCTGGTTCGTACAACCCGCAGTGTTCGATGAACTGTTTGATTGGTCTGTTCACGGAATGAGCCACATACCTAGGGTAGGTGTTGGGTAAAGAAGATGAAACGACTAGCAGAGATCCTGGCCTTCCAGCGGTTAAATCGAGAGAAGCAGCAGAAGAGTAAACAAGTAATGTCTTGGGCTGGAGAGACTGCTCTTCCAGAGGACGTGAGTTCAGTTCCCAGCACCCACACCAGATGGCTCACAACTGTCTCCAGGAGATTTTGTGCCGCTGGCCTCTTGATAGCACCACCATTCACCTGCACACACGCACACACACACACACACACACACACACACACACACACAGCTATAACACACATAGCTCTTTGGGGGAATGCTGAGGGACCCAAAAAGATGGAGAAAGGCTGGCTCTGTTCCTCTGCCCACTATATAAAAGACTTAACAAAGAAGGTGACGTGGAACTGAGTACTGGAGGGTGAGTAGGAGTTCCGCATCACAGGAGCCAGGGTAAGCGCGCATAGCCGGCAAACGGAATGGCACACAGCAGAGGGGTGGATGGAGGCGTGAGAAAGTCGTGTTCTGCGCGATGCAAAGTACAGAGATTCCTATGCGAAGCTGCCGGTTATGGGGGAGTGGTAGATGAAGCTCGGAGAGCAACCTCTCCAATTACAGGAGAACAAGAACTCAGCCAATGTTAATGTGTTCTCTAGAAGCCAACAAAACACAGTTAAGAACACCCAAGCCTCCGCAACAATAATGAGTCCACTAAAATAAGGAAAGTGAATTGTTCTTTCCCTAAGTGTTTACTGAATGTCATTTGCAATTGAAAGTGCCTTTGAGAGCAAAAGCCTGGGATCCAGCCAGCAGTGTGCAATCTAGATAGAGTCACTTAGTTTTAAAGAGAACAACTCTGGGCCTAAGTACCAGGACCTACATAATTAGAATGACCAGTGACAGAAGAGGGGGCTGTCATTTGGTAGTGGAATAATGAGCGGTGAAGCCAGGATGCTCATCTTAGGTTTCAGTGTCAAGTGATATGCAACCTTGAAGCCTTGGGATTAGGTATCTGTAGGAAGTGGCAATGTACCATCCGAATTCCAGAGTCACAGGGACTCCGCAGGACAGCTAATGTCTTCATTTCATTCTTAGATACAGTGAGAAGACAGATCTCGTGTGCCCCCACCTGTTAGCCCTTCACCAGGAGTTCTGAGGCAAGAGGATTAAGACTTTTGAGGCTGTAAAACTGGAGAGATCGCTCAGTGGTTAAGAGCACTTGAGAAAGACCTAGGCTTTGCTGCCGGCAAAGTTGTGGCACTAACAATCGTCTATAACTCCAGTTCCAGGGAACCCAAGGCCATTTTCTGATACAACACATATATATGGTACACATACACACTTGTAGGCAAAACACTCATACAAATAAAGTAAAAAAATAATTTTAAAGGGGTTTTGAGTCTATCCTGAGCTGTATGGCAAGACCCTGTCACTCAAAAACAAAACAAAACAAAAATTTTAAGGAAACGATGTTAATAAGTAATACAAAATATAATATGCCCCAAATTAACCCAGTCCTACCTTGCTCTAAAACTTGAGTTTTCTTTCCCCACTTTATTCTAGAGTAGTGGACTGGGAGTGGCGGGGGACAGAAATGAAGGGGAAGGAATTAGGGCTAGAGAGATAGCTCAGTGGTTAAGAGCACTCATTGCTCTTCCAAAGGTCCTGAGTTCAATTCCCAGCAACCACATGGCAGCTCACAACTGTGTTCTGGTGTACAGATTTACATACAAAAAAGTACATATGTATGGACATACATACATACATATATATATACACGCACATACATCTATATGTAAATAAATCTTTAAAAAAAGAAAGAGGAGGAGTAGGAATTAGCTACTCAACAGAAAGAAGGGGAAGTAATGAAGAGTGAGTTTCAATCTATTAAGTGTGCCTGGGTACTGAAGAGCAACATGGAAATCTGTCATGCAAGAGGTGTGGCTTGGGAATGAGTGGATTCTCACACGACACTTCAATGTTAGGACTGCTCATACTCAAGACAAATCTTCGTCCTGACCAGACCATATTTATAGAAGGCCAAGGAAAGCCCTGGAAACATGTTCTCTGTCATCAGTTGCATCCTGTCACCATGTCCACCTGTCCATTGTTGGATCCCAAATATTGAATACTGGGGAAGGAGTATAATGATGCCTTTTTTTTTTTTTTTTTTTTTTTTTTTTTTTTTTGGTTTCTCTGTGTAGCTCTAGCTGTCCTGGAACTCACTCTGTAGACCAGGCTGGCCTCCAACTCAAGAGAGCCGCCTGCCTCTGCCTCCCAAGTGCTGGGATTAAAGGCATGCGCCACCACTGCCAGGCTAATGATGCCATTTGTAAAGCAACACCACCTTTCAGACTTAGAGTCTAAACATTTGTAGGATGGAATATAGGAATATGGGAGGTGGGACAGAGTAGAGCTCAGCAGCAGAGCAGCTGACTGGCAAGTGTAAGACCCAGGGTCCTAGCTCTACTACAGGGACTAAAAGGGAAGAAATTGAAGTGACATGTGATATCACATGTTGATTTATCTGGGCAGAGTAGCCATGCCTGCATGGAGAAGTCAAGGCAGGAAGATCAAGAGTTCAAGATCATCCTCTACTATCAAATTTAAGACCAATCTGGACTATATAAAATTGTGTGTGTGTGTGTATGTATGTATATATGTAAAATAAATATAAATAAATAGGGCCAACTGTGGTAGCAGCACTCAGGAGGCAGAGGCAGACAGATTTCTATGAGTTTGAGGTCAATCTGGTCTATATAGTAAGTCACGGGCTCACCAGAGCTACATAGAGAGACCCTGGATCAAAATAAATAAATAGGCCTAGAGAACTGGCTCAGCAATCCTAGCCCTGTAGAGAATCTGAGTGTGGTTCCCACCATTCACACTAGGCAGCTCACAGCCACCTGGGATTCCAACTCTAGGAAGGTCCAATGCCTTTGATCTCCGAGAGCACCTTTGCTCACACACACACACACACACACACACACCTACCCACTCACACTCAGAGACACACATACACAGATACTCAAAATTAAAACTTAATAAAAAACAGAGTCTAGAGAGATGACTGAAAGGTTCACACTCTGCTCTTTCAGAGGACCTGAGCTCAATTCCCAGCACCCACATGTGGTTCACTGTTCTCTAGCTGCAGTTCCAGAGGTTCTAACACCCTCTTTGGCCTCCTGGAGCACCAAGCATGCACGAATTACACATACATACATGCAGACAAAACACATATACACATAAAATAAAATATAGTAATAATAAAAATTATAATAAATTATTACCAGGTGTGGTGGTACATTTCTATAATCCAGACACTCAAGTAGTAGAGTCAAGAGAATCAGGAGTTCAAAGCCATCCTCAGATACATAGGACATGCAAAGCCAGCCTAGGCAATATAAAACCCAGTTCCGAGCAATAAACAAGAAAAGATCATGCTTCCAACCAGACCTTGAGCATTAACTCCTCTTCTGTGTAGGCAAGTGTTTTCAATTATACTTATAGCAGATTGTACTGCAAACAGTCAAAGAGAATGTTAGAGGAAAAAAGAAGTCTGAGTAGGTGGGTGGTCCAGGGAAGGGAAGGGTGGTGAGGAAGTGATGGTGTGCTGCCTTTTGAGTGGAGGATGCAACACTCCAGGACATAAAGGTAGAAAGACCCAAAAGTGCCTATGTGTGTCCCCTACTAACATGAGCTAAGCATCTTTCTATAGTGAGCAGGATTTTTCTGCCTAAGGTTTGATGCTGACTGTAAAAAACATAGTTCTAAAAATATGACCCAGGCTGTGCTGGCGACTGTGGGAGCACACAACCAGGAACTTCTCCCAGCGCCAAAGGCAGTGGAGGAACCGAGGGTGAGGTTGGGACTCTGGTTAGCCTAAGAGGAAGTGAGGGGTCTAGGAAAAAGAAGCCAGCAGTATGGGGTTGAGACCGTTGGAGAAACCTGGGGCACTCCATTCTGTGGTTCGCTGAAGCAGGCCTGGGTCACAGGCTGATTTTCATCGTCAAACCACTTTATCACTGAGAGTGCAGAGTGGAAAACCAATTAGAACTAAAATATTTATCATCTACAAGATAATGTTTAAAGTCTGTTGCAAGGCTCTTAAGGATCAGCTGCTGCCTGTGAGCAAGTACTCCCCTCTCAGCTCACGGCCGGCCAGCACTAACTCCCTTAAGACTGAACCATTGTGGTTTCCGGAAGGTGCCATATCTTTTGAACATCCATATCTTTGCTAATGCAATTTCCTCTCTTCAGTTGGTCTTTCCTCCTATACTTAAGTCCCCAAGTCAGTGTTTTCTTCAGAATTCCTGCTACACCCAGGTATGGTTGTGCACACGTATAATTCAAGCACATAGAGGAAGGAGATCGGAAAGATAGTTCAAATCATCCTCCGCGACACAGCAAGTTTAAGGCCAACCTAGGCTACATCAGACCCTTTCTCTGAAATAAAACGAGGTGTGGAGCTGGACAGATAGTCCATGGGTTAAGAGTGTATATCGCTCTTATAAAGGACCCGAGTTTGATTGGCAGCATCCATACAGAACAGCTCATAGCCTCCTCTAACTCTGCCTCATGGTTATGTGATGCCTCTGACTTCCATGGACACTCATACTCACGTGCATAAACCCTCTCAATACATACACATAATTAAAATTAAAACGATGGGCCGGGCGGTGGTGGCGCACGCCTTTAATCCCAGCACTTGGGAGGCAGAGGCAGGCAGATTTCTGAGTTCGAGGCCAGCCTGGTCTACAGAGTGAGTTCCAGGACAGCCAGGGCTACACAGAGAAACCCTGTCTCGAAAAACCAAAAATAAATAAATAAATAAATAAATAAAATTAAAACGATGTTTTATGAAATTCACCATTATTCTTCTGGCCTCATACTCTGCCTGGTCCAGCACTTTGGAACAGACACAACTTCACATGAGCTTGTTGGTCTTCTTGGTTGGTACCCATTATGAAGGAAGTACGTGAATGGGCAGATGAGTGGAGGTAAGCATGGGGCTGCTATTTTTGTGCAGTGGTAATAGTTGGAGCTAAGGAAGTGGGTGTTGGGTAGCTCAGAAAAACAGTACGCACTAAAAAGGATTTTTTAAATTTTGCTTCTGTCTTCTGTGCGCTGGTGTTGTGCCTGCATGTGTGTCTGTGTGAGAGGGTGTCAGATCTAGAAGTTACAGACGGTTGGGAGCTGCCAGGTAGGTGCGTAGAATTGAACTTGGGAAGAGCATTTGGTGCTCTTAATCACTAAGCCATCTTACCAGCC
Source organism: Mastomys coucha (assembly GCF_008632895.1). NCBI lineage: Eukaryota > Metazoa > Chordata > Mammalia > Rodentia > Muridae > Mastomys > Mastomys coucha. The sequence goes on from NW_022196911.1 coordinate 112,121,054, forward strand.
CCTGAAACAAAACCCAGAAAACAACAACAACAAAAAACCTTTGTGTGTCTGTTTCAACTGTAGTTGTAATTAAAATAAATATTGTGAGGGTGTCTATGTAAAATTATGTCTAAATATATCAGATCTGGAAAATAATATTTGAAAGGAATGGTAATTGTGCCAAAATGGATGGTGCTTGAAAACTGTAGCGGGGATTGCTGGGCAAATCGGCCACATCTGAATGTAAATTAGTCACCAGAAGTGTGTCTACTGTGTCCTGCATGCCCTCCAGCTTCTGTGCACCCCCCTTTGTTGCTGTTGGCGGGTGGGGACAGAAAGGTGTCTACCTGTGAGTTTTATGAGTTATCATACTGCCACCTGCAGGTGAGCCCTAGGCATTGCCCTGAAATTTGCTATTTCGCTGCCTGTCTGTAGCTGACCCCTTAGGAGCTGGTCTACACTGCACCAGGCATCTCCTGAGACACCCACATCACCTTGCTTCTGTTTTGTGGTTTGTTCAAAATTCTGCTCACATTTGCTCAGCTGACCCTGGAAGCTCGGCTGCCTGAAGGTTCCCCCGCCCCCGCTCCTCCCATCCTTCCTCTCTTTCTCTACCTTCCTTCGCTGAACCTGAAGCTCACAGTTCTGGCTCGGCTCAGCTGGCTGGCCAGTGAGTTCATGGAATCTGTCTGGCTTTACTCCCCAAAGCCAGGCTTACAGACACACAAAGCTATGTCCAGTTTTCTCCTGCTTTCGTAGAAAGTGCTCTTGCTCATGAAGCCATCTCCCCAGCCCCCTATGCTTTCTAATAAGCCACTGTCCCCAGTCACTTTATAAACTAGTAGTAGTAATAATAAATTCTCACTTCCAAACAGTGGGACACAGCAGAGCAAAGCTCTAGGAGTCCTGGAAGGGTGGAAGTCAGAGATGCATTCACACCTCCAATCCCAGCACTCAGGAGGCAGAGACAGCCTGATTGAAGCCAACCTGGTCTACAGAGTGTGCTCCAGGCCAGCCAGGGCTACACGCTGAGACCAGGTCTCAAGAAAAATTAATAAAAACAGAAGGCGCCAGGAATAGTAGTGGTGCACACCTTTAATCCAGCCCTCAGGAGGCAGAAGCAGGTGGGTCTCTGAGTTCGAGGCCAGCCTGGTCTACAGAGTGAGTACCAGACAGCCAGGGCTACACAGAGAAATCCTGTCTCAAAAAACCAAAATCAGGCTGAGCTGTGGTGTCTCAAAAAACAAAAACAAAAACAAACAAAAAAACCAAAAAAATCAACCAAACAAGACAAAGCATAGAGAAGGAAGAGAGAGATCATGGAGGCTCTGCAGAGGAGACGGTGTTTGAATCATTTCGAATAGCAAGCGTAGCCATATGTAGAGCCATGCTGGAGCCCCTGTAGATAAAGCAGTAAGCATTTAAGGTGGAGAAAAGAATCAACAATTCTTTTTTTTTTTTTTTTTTTTTT
>NW_022196911.1:112122611-112124565 GCF_008632895.1 Mastomys coucha
CAGAAATCCACCTGCCTCTGCCTCCCAAGTGCTGGGATTAAAGGCATGCGCCACCACTGCCTGGCTCAACAATTCTTTTAAGTGCAACAAATCTCTAATGGGGTGTGTGTGCTGTGGTTTGTTTGAGGTTCCAGCATCCCAGAGATTTCCAAGCATTAGTTCTGAGAAGGTCCCAGAAATATGAACTTAAACAAGCAGCTTCCGGTGACTCAGGCTTGTCACCTTTGGAACCACCCCCGAATGGCAGTGCCTTCTGAATACCTGATTTCTGCAATCCTTGTGTATCTCCCATTACAGGGATCAAAATGTTAATAGCCCTGGGTGGGAGGGAACTTGGGGGATGTCACTCAAGGGCTTCCCTAGGACTTCGCACTGACTGCCTGCAACTGGGAAATGTCAGGAAAGTAAGTGGATGATGCTTCTTGGCGCCAGGGAATAAGTAAATGAATAAATGAATGCATAAAGGCCCAATGAACACCAGACTTCGGTCTTGACAGCTCTCTGAAGGAAGGGTTCCCAGGTCAAGTTTGGAGGAAGCTTGCCCTTTTCCTGTTTCTGGGTCCACATCTCTCATTCTGATCATTAAAGGGATAGAATGGAGTCAGGGGCTCAAGAAATAGCTCTGTGGATAAGAGAAACTACTGCCTTTCTGTCCCCCATGGGGTCTGGGTTCAGTTCTCAGCACTGACATCAATGGACGACTCACAAGCAACCTATGCAACCACACCCAGCTCAGGGTAGGCTGTGCATACTAAGCAAGCCCTATACCAACCGAGCCACTTCCCCAGTCTTCAGTGAAGCAGTAAACTCAGAGTTTCTCAGAAACTCTTCCTGCCTGGTAACCAGGGTAACCAGGCCACAGGGCCACGCTCAGGCCCTTAGCGAGCCCTCAGCCCGCCAGCCCTCAGCTTTCCTCTTCTCGAACCGAAACTCTGCAGCCATTGAACCCTGAGGCCAGATTCCTCTCCTGCTTTTTTTTTTTTCTTTCCCTTCTTCTAAAACAGAACTAGGTTTTATTTGTTTGTTTGGTTGGTTGGTTTTGTCTTTGAGACAGGGTTTCTCTGTGTAGCCCTGGCTGTCCTGGAACTCACTCTGTAGACCAGGCTGGCCTCAAACTCAGAGATCCACCTGGCTCTGTCTCCCAAGTGCTGGGATTAAAGGCATGTGCCAGAACTAGGTTTAAAAATGTACTCAATAGGCTGGGTGACCTCCTTTAAATTTGCAGTTTCAAAAGCCGGAGAGATGGCTCTGTGGTTAAGAACTCTCTGGCTGCCCTTGCAAGAGGACCTAAGTTCAATTCCCAGCGCCTACATAACCATAACATAAGAGCTCATAACCATCCAGTTCCGGGGCTCCAAAGCCCACTGAAGACACAGATAGATGTACATTCAGGCAAAACACCCAGGCACATAAAGTAAAATAATGATAATAATTTAAATTTTTTTAAATTTCCAACTTCCAATTTGAGTGGAACCTCCACACTGTCTGCAATATCTGTGGATGTGTTAATCCTCTACCGTCTACAAGGACAGTTTCCTGCCTTCAGAGCTCATGCTACCCACTTCCTCTCTTCTCAATCAGCTGAAGGAAGAGAGAGCAGCCATGGGCGTGCAATGGCAACTCAGGGTGTCTCCCTGGGCTACCTCTGACCTGCATCTGCCTTCTTCTGCTCTGCTTCCTGTCCGTGGAAACTGATAAAGAGCAAGTTTTTCCTCATTGATGCCCTCCCTTTCTCCTGTATCTACAATGTCCCTTCCTCCTAGGATGTCTCTTTTGGCACACAAAATGCGATGCTATTATCTCACATTTAAAACCTCTTCCCTCCAACTGAGAGAGCAAAACAAGGTTCTGTGTGAAAGCCAAACTTAAGGGAAGTGGGGGGTAGGGGATGGGTGGGGGTAAGGGTGAGGGTGAAGGTGGACAGGTGGAGAGATGGAGATGGGTGGGGGGAGAG
>NW_022196911.1:112124924-112126247 GCF_008632895.1 Mastomys coucha
GAGATGGGGATGGGTGGAGGGTGAGGGTGAAGGACAGGTGGAGAGATGGAGATGGGTGGGAGGAGAGATGGGGATGGGTGGAGGGTGAGGGTGAAGGTGGGTGGGTGGAGAGATGACTCAGCCATTAAGGCTGTTCTTCCAGGGGTCCTGAGTTCAATTCCCAGTAACCACGCGGTGGCTCACAACCATCTATATAATGGGATCTGGTGCCCTCTTCTGGAATGCAGGCACAATACTGTATATAACAGATAAATAAAATCTTTAAGAAAAGAAAGAAAAAAGAGAAGAGAAAAGAAAAAGAGATAAAAAAGAAGAAAAGAAAGGAACCGGGCACTGGTGGCTCAGACTTTTAATCCCAGCACTTGGGAGGCAGAGGCAGGCAGATTCCCGAGTTCGAGGCCAGCCTGGTCTACAGAGTGAGTTCCAGGACAGCCAGGGCTACACAGAGAAAATCACTGAGCCACCTCTCTAGCCCCCTGACATTCTCACTCTCATTGTCTTTCTTCCAAGTTCTCTCTGATCTGAGCTATGAAGAACTTCTTTTGAACTCTACCATGATAATCAACAATCTCCATTGGGCCAAAGCAAGAGGCTTATTTTCTGTTCTCCTCTTAGACAGCCTCTGTTGTAACACTGGACAGCAGTGAGGAACCCATGCTTCTAGATAAAATTTTCCACCTACAAAATGGAAGACTATCCACTATGTATTGTTGCCATGAGCTTTAAATGAGACAATGTACCTAAAAACCCTTACACCAGTTCTCAACATGTGGGTCCCAACCCCTTTGGGGCCCCATATGAGATATCCTGTACATTGATATTTACATTATGATTCATAAAAGTAGTGAAATTATACTTATGAAGTAGCAACAAAATAACTTTGTTGTTGTTTTTGGGTTTTGATTTTTTAAAGACAGGGTTCCTCTGTGTAGCCCTGGCTGTCCTGGAACTCTGTAGACCAGACTGGCTTTGAACTCCAAAATCTGCCTGTCTCTGCTTCTCAAGTGCTGGGATTAAAGCCATGGGCCACCACTGCCCGGTGAAAATAATTTTAAGGTTGGGGTCACTATAGCACGAGGTAACTCCATTAAAGGGTTGCAGCATTACAAAGACTGAGAGCCACCGCTTTAGACTCTGGTCATCTCAACACTTGAGAAGAGAAGGCAGAGAATCATTTGAGTCCAGGAGTCTGGGTAAAAGGACAAAACGTTGTATTAAAAAATACAAAGCGGGGCTGGAGAGATGGCTCAGTGGTTAAGAGCACCGACTGCTCTTCCAAAGGTTCTGAGTTCAATTCCCAGCAACCACATGGTGGCTCACAAC
>NW_022196911.1:112126789-112131146 GCF_008632895.1 Mastomys coucha
CGCACACACACACACACACACACACACACACACACACACAAAGCAGGGCTGGCAAGATGGCTCAGCAGGTAAAGGCACCTGCCACCACGTCTGACCACATGGGATGCAAGTAAATGACAGAAGCAGAGAATCAACTACAAGAGTCCTTTAACACCCACATGCATCCACCTCCCTATGCACTCACCTCCTACACACATGCTCACACATGCGCACACACCCTAGAACTTGCCATATGAACTAGACGGACCTGGAGCTTACTGTCGTCATCACACCTCTGCCTCCCAGGTTCTGGGATCACATGTCTGCCCTGCCACACCCAGCTGGAGACTACTAGCCTGAATATATTTTCATCATCCACAGGAGGATATTGTCCATGAAATACTTGCTAAACTCTGATTCCCACAGAAATGCCGTGGCATAGGTGTAAGCCTACATGTACAATGCACAGACACACAAGGAAAATAAATGTGATAAAAACCAAATGTAAAATGTACAGGTCATAGCTCAAATTTTTACCCCTTAAACCTCAATCACCTGTCTCAAAAAACAAACAAAACAAAACAAAAAAAACCCTCAATCACCTGATGATTGCAAATTAAACAGTTACACAGTTTGCAGATTATCACTGTTAATGTAGTTGTTGCTATTTTGGTGCTGGGGATGGACCTAGAACCTCATATGTACTAATTTAGGATTGCTCACTGAGCTATACTCCTATTTTTCTTTTTTTTTTTTGTTGTTTTGGTTTTTCGAGACAGGGTTTCTCTGTGTAGCCCTGGCTGTCCCAGAACTCACTCTGTAGACCAGGCTGGCCTCAAACTCAGAAATCCACCTGCCTCTGCCTCCCAAGTGCTGTGCTTAAAGGCGTGCACCACCACTACCCGTTTTTTTTTTGTTTTGTTTTTTTGTTTTTTGTTTTTTAAGCAGTATTTCTTTATGGTGTGTGTGGAGGTCAAAGGTCAAGTTGTGGGAGCTGGTTCTCTCCTTCTACCATGTGGGTCCCAGGGATCAAACGCAGGTGGTCAAGCCTGGCTGCAGGTTCCTGTACCCCCTGAGACACATCACGAGGCACCCCATTCTCTCTTTTATTTTTTCTTTATCCCTTATCTCTTTTTCGGTAGTTTGCTTTTAGACACAGTCTCACTAAATAGGTCAGGCTGACCTAGAACACAGATGGGGAAGCCTCTGCACCCCAAAGGCTGGGATTAAAGGTGTGTGCCACCATTCCCAGCTCCATTATTTATTATTTTTCCATGTCTCTCTGAGAGGACACAGTCTACTGTGGACCCATAGCCAAGTAACCTGCTCCCGGCAGACAAGCAATTCATGCAGAACTCAAGACAGTCACTGCTAAGACCTGGAGTTAGGCACGTCTCATTTCATGAGTTACAGACAAGCACATTTCTGGGCTGGAGAGATGACTCAGGGATGGCACTGGCTGCTCTTCTAGAGGACTTGGGTTTGATTTGAGCACATGGTGACTCAAAATGGTCTGTACTTACAGAGTCAGGGGTTCTGACTCTGACTACTTCGGTGTTCTGAGAGCACCACACACATGGTGCACAAACATACATGCAGGCAAAACATTCATAAAGTAATAAAAAAAAATTTAGCTGGGGGTGGGGTGGGGTGGTATACACCTGATTCCAGCACTCAGGAGGCAGAGACAGGCAGATATCTGATTTTGAGGCCAGCCTGGTCTACACAGTGAGTCCAGGGCAGCAAGTACCCAGAGGAATTCTGTCTTAGAGAGAGAGAGAGAGAGAGAGAGAGAGAGAGAGAGAGAGAGAGAGAGAGAGAGAGAGAGGATGGAAAGAAACATTTTCAAAGTTTGTGGATGTTGTAGTACATACCATTAATCCCAGCACTTGGGAGGCAGGAGCAGATGGATCTCTGTCAGTTCAAGGCCAGCCTGGTCTACAGAGAGAGTTTCAGGACAGTCAGGGCTACACAGAGAAACCCTGTCTCAAAAAAACAAAAACAAAACAAAAAACCAAAAATGTTTTAAAGCACATTTCAGTTTTTCTTGTTTTTTTGTTTTTGTTTTGGTTTTTGTTTTTTGGTTTTTCCAGACAGGGTTTCTCTGTGTAGCCCTGGCTGTCCTGGAACTCACTTTGTAGACCAGGCTGGCCTCGAACTCAGAAATCTGCCTGCCTCTGCCTTCCCAAGTGCTGGGATTGAAGGCGTGCACCACCACGGCCCAGCCTTGTTTTTTGTTTTATTGAGGCAAACTCTTCGTAGGTAACCAAGGCTAGCCTCCAACTCATGACCTTCCAGCCTCAGCCTCCCACGTGCTGGGATGACTGACAGGCATTCGCAACCACAGCTGGCAATACCGTTCTTGTTTGTCAGTGTTGAGGTCCAAAGGCAGGCATGCACAGTAAGAATCTTCCAGTCAGCTCCGTTCTCAGCCCCTCCAGCATTACTAGAGGGACAATTTCAAAATGCTCCCTGTGCTGGACAGTTTTATATCGGCTTGACACAGGTTGGAGAGGAGAGAACGTAAGGAAAGAAATGTCTCCATCCAACTGAGCTGTAAGCAGGCCTGTAGGACATCTTTCTTTTGTTCTCTCTCTCTCTCTCTCTTTTTTTTTTGTTTTGTCTTATTATTTTTGTCAAGACAAGATTTCTCTGTGTGAGTGAGTTCCAGGACAGCCAGGGCTATACAGCTGCCTGCCTCTGCCTCCCAAGTGTTGGGATTAGAGCGTGTGCCACCACCTCCAGCTAGGCATTTTCTTAATTCATGAGTGATGGGGGAAAGCCAGCTCGTTGAGGTGTCACCGCTGGGGTAGTGGTCCTTTATATAAGAAAGCATGGGAGCAAGCCAGTACGCGGCCCCCTCCACAGCTTCTGCCTCAGCTCCTGCCTCCAGGTTCCGGCCTTGCTTGAGCTCATGTCTTGACTTCCTTCGATGATGAACTGTGATGTGGAAATGTAAGCCTTTCCTCTCAAAACCTGCCTTTGGATCACGATGCTTCGACGCAGCCATAGGAACCCTAAGACATCATCAATTAGATTGGAATTAGTGAGGGACACAACCTGTAGGAACACGGAATCCTCACAGGTCTGGGCGATTGGGACAGTTCCCTTTGTTGCCGGTAGATGTCCCTCTAGACCAGGCGGGCAGGAGCGGCCTTGGCGGTTGTAAAGCTAACTAACTGTAAAGGAATGCTGCTCTTTGGCTCCAAAAATGGATTTGACCTCGCTGCTGGGACTTGCCGCTCTTGGAGTGCCAGGAAACACTGTTTGCCAGGTCCCAGCCACGGAGGACAGAGGAAATATCCAGTTGCATCCCATGCAATGGAAACCCGACTTCCCTGGAACCGAAACAGAAACAGGATGAAGGGCCCTCCCTCTCACCCTCCTCACCTCGGAATCTTTGTCCCCCACAGTTTCAATACTTTGTGGTTCCTAAAGAACAGAACTAATGTTTCCGCCACTTATTTAATAAGCCCCAGGGCTGCATTTTCCCTGCCTGCTTGAGTGAATGAAACACAGCTCTGTTGGGTCTTTTTGGCTTTAGGGCCCAGAGCAGCGCAGGGCTCTCCGACTTCACTGTCTGTCTGTCTGTCTGTCTGTCTGTCTGTCTGTCTGTCATTCTCCTCCTCCTCTTCTTCTTCTTCTTTTTTTTTTTTTTTTTTTTTTTTTTTTTTTTTTTTTGAGACAAGGTTTCTCTGTATAGTCCTGGCTGTCCTGGACTTACTCTGTAGACCAGGCTGGCCTCAAACTCAGAAATCCGCCTCCCTCTGCCTCCCAAGTGCTGGGATTAAAGGCGTGTCCCACCACGCCCAGCTCTCTTTTTTTTTTTAAAGATTTATTTATTATTATACTATTATACGTAAGTAGACTGTAGCTGTCTTCAGACACACCAGAAGGGGACGCCAGATCTCATTAAAGATGATTGTGAGCCACCATGTGGTTGCTGGGATTTGAACTCAGGACCTTCGGAAGAGCATCCTCTTCTTCTTTTAAGAAAAGTCTCTGTATGTATTCACACACACAGACACACACACACACAAACTGGTCCCATATTTGTAATTTCTCTTGGTGGAAGTAGTTACTGTCTGGCAGGGTTTCACGTAGTCCAGTGTGCCGTCAAACTCACTCTGTGGCCCGAGTTGACTTTGAACTCCCCATCCTCCCGCTCCTACCTCCCAGGAACTGGGATCACAGGCCATATCACCATGACTAGTGATCTTTTCTCTGGCAAAGATTTTCAATGTCTGAAGATTTTATGACAAAATGAAATAATAGATATTATGATGTTCATCTAGGGTCTCACCCTGACCTGATATAGATTAATGAAATACTTCATATTATGGGTTGGGTTGTTTTTTTTTTTCTTTTCTTTTCTTTT
>NW_022196911.1:112131234-112131647 GCF_008632895.1 Mastomys coucha
ATTTGGTTTTTGGTTTTTTGGTTTTTGGTTTTTGGTTTTTTCAAGACAGGGTTTTTCTGTGTAACCCTGGCTGTCCTAAAACTCACTCTGTAGACCAGGCTGGCCTCAAACTCAGAAATCCTCCTCCCTCTGCCTCCCAAGTGCTGGGATTAAAGGCGTGTGCCACCACTGCCTGGCAAGAAATTTTTTTTTTTTTTTTTTTTTTTTTTTTTTTTTTTTTTTTTTTTGAGACAGGGTTTCTCTTTATAGACCTGGCTGTCCTGGAACTCACTCTGTAGACTAGGCTGGCATCAAACTCAGAAATCTGCCTGCCTCTGCCTCCCAAGTACTGGGATTAAAGGCCTGAGCCACCACTGCCCGGTTTATAAATAAATTCTTTAACCCCCCCCACAAACAAACAAACAAAAAACCAA
>NW_022196911.1:112131657-112132653 GCF_008632895.1 Mastomys coucha
CTGTTCATGTCCTCTCACTGTAGCTCAGTTGGTAGGATGCTTGCCTAGTCTTGATCCCCAGTACCACATAAATCTAGCCATAGTGGTTCGTGCCTATAATCCCAGTACTCAGGAGGTAGAGAGAAGAGGATCAGAAGTTCGAGGCCATTCTTGGTTATGGAACTGGTTTAAGGGCCAGCCTGGAATAAACAGAGCCTTGTCTACAAAAAAGGGAGGGGCCTCAATTAAAAAAAAATAGCATCATTATTATTACCAGTAGGTCATGACAGGACATGGCCAGTCAGGATCTTGAGAAAACCGAGTAACCTGAATCAGGCTTTTGATAGGACGCCAGCCTGCCTGGGCAGCTTGGTCACAGAACCAATGTGACCAATATGATTGTGACATAAGGAAAACCAATCAGTCTGTGGTAACAGACATGGTTTGTTAGCTGTGCTTTATATAAAATATGGCTAAACGCTTGAATTGGCAACTAAAACGTCAAGTCCGCTACGTCGGCCTATAACTATCGTTATGGCTACAGTACCATTAGGGAGAGAACTACCTACAGCAGGTTCTAGTGTGGGTATACTTTTTAAATATTTTTATTTATTTTGTATATGTGAGTACACTGTAGCTGTCTTCAGACACACCAAAAGAGGGCATCGGATTTCAATACAGATGGCTGTGAGCCAGCATGTGGTTGCTGGGAATTGAACTCAGGACCTCTGGAAGAGCAGTCAGCATTCTTAACCGCTGAGCCATCTCCCCAGCCCCTATTTTTTAAAATTTTACATTTATATTTCTCTTATTTGTATGAGTGTTTTGCCTACATATGCATTCCTGAAGCCTTCCGCATGCAGAAGAGCGCATTGGATCCCCTGGAATGACAGACTGGAGTTACAGACAGTTGTGAGCCGCCATTCAAGTTCTGGGACCAAAACCCAGATCCCCAGCAAGAGCAGCAAGGGTTTGGTTTTATTTTGTCTTTGTTTTTGTTTTTCTTTTTTTTTCTTT
>NW_022196911.1:112132809-112135681 GCF_008632895.1 Mastomys coucha
CAGAAATCCACCTGCCTCTGCCTCCCAAGTGCTGGGATTAAAGGTGTGCGCCACCACTGCCCAGCTATTTTAGGTGTCTTAGGAGACTCCACAAACCTTTGGGAATACAGGAATCCCCTCTCCATCTGCCTCGAGTTGCAAGGGTGGAGCACTTTGCTCCAGAGTTTTGTTGGCAGTTTTTCTGCAGTTCTCAGATGTTTGGCTCTGCTTAAGAAATGAAATCGCTTACCCTCTCCCAAATTAACACGAACATTAGATCTCTGGGATAATTAAATCTCTCAGTATCATGAGCTAAAATCAATAGGTATACCAGCACTGCCTGGCAACCGGAAGGGACGGCATTACTCACCCTGATATGTATGTCAGATGGGGAAAATTTTTCCCTTTATACAGCTGTGTTTATGTATGCACAGGCTGGGATGCCCTGGGCAAGCAGCTTCCTTCCATACATGGAAGATGAAAGATTCGAGAACTACAGTCCATGTCTGCAGCCAATGAGGCCTGCAGGTTCATTTCCTCATGGGGCCTAGTATGCCATGGAGATAAACAGCAACCTCCTTGGTAGTGTGGGCAGCCTGGTGCGGGTCTGAGTTGCCCTAAGGGACCCTGGAGACTTTTTTTTTTCATGGACGTTAATCTCTGATCACAATGCCGTCCTAATTTAGATTCTAGACAGGTATTTGGGGTCTTTGGGAAGCACTAGAGCGTGGTGGTTGGGCCAGGTCATCAGGTACATCTGTGCGAAGCCAAGAAACACAAGATTGAGACCTTTTGTGGATCCAAGTTCAAGTTCTCTGGCCTCCGGAGGATCTGCATCTCAAAGAACCGAGGCTTTACCAAGTTTAATGTATATGAGGTTGAGGACTTGGGAGCCCAGGAGCAGTTTATCCCCAACAACTATGGGGTCAGGGAACGACTATCCCCCAGACAAGTGGCGGCCCTGCACTTCTGTGGGCCTCCGCTGTGCTGAGCCCTACGTGGCACCAAGCCATGTTCACGAATAAATTTCACATCCAGTCTGCTTAAAGAGACGGAAGGAAGGGAGGAACGGAGGAAGGAGAGTACGTGATTCTGAGGCAGGCATGGTGCCTTCCACCTAAAATTCAATCATTCAGGATGCTGCATCAGGAGAATGACCGAAAGTTTGAGGTTAGCCTGGGATGTATAATGCGATGTTTTAGATTTATTCATTTATTCATGTGTGAGTGTTTTGCCCGTGTGTCTGTCTGAGCACTGCCTGCTTGCTTAGTGTCTGCAGAGATTAGAAGAGGTGCCGGATCTCCTGGAACTAACATTACAGATGGAGCTGGGCGGTGGTTGAGAGGAAGAGGCAGGTGGATCTCTGAGTTGGAGGCCAGCTTGTTCTAGAGAGCAAGTTCCAGGACAGCCAAGGCTACACAGAGGATCCTGTTTCAAAACAACAACAAAAGAAAAAAATTAAAAAAGGAAGGAAGGAAGGAAGGAAGCAACTTACACATGGTTGTGAGCCACCATGTGATGCTAGAAACTGAACTCGGATCCTCTGCAAGAGTAACAAGTGCTCTTAACCACTGAACATTCTGATCAGTGCCAATGAGGCTATAGTGTGTGTGTGTGCGCGCGCGTGTGTGCGCGCGCGCATGTGTGTGCACGCATGTGTGTGTGTGTGCGCGTGTGTGCGTATGTGTGTATGTGCGCGTGTGTGCGCGCGCATGTGTGTGCACGCATGTGTGTGTGTGCGCGCGCGTGTGTGTGCGTGTGCGCGCACGTGTGTGTGATATGCTATAAGGTGTAACTGTGATAGAGCACTTGTCTAGAACGCAGGAGATTCTGGAGGGAGAAAAGAAGGAAGGAGAGAGCTATGGAGGAGGAGAGGCCTGACCCATGGGACAGTCGATGAAGGATAGAAGAACTGGATGGGATTTCCTTCAGCACTAAAAGGATAGGGTGCCCGGGGAGATGGCTCGCCTAATAAAAAGAGCTGGCCACACAAAAAGAGAAGAACTGAGTTTGGATCACATATAAAAATCCAGGCAAGGGCTCTCTGCCAGATCGCCGCCATCATGGACACGAATCGCGTGCAGCCCATCAGGCTGGCTAGGGTAACCAAAGTGCTGGGCAGGACCGGTTCGCAGGGTCAGTACACACAGGTACAAGTGGAATTTATGGATGACACCAGCCGTTCTATCATCCAAAACGTTAAAGGCTCTGTTTGAGAGGGCGATGTGCTCACCCTACTGGAGTCAGAAAGAGAAGCTTGGAGGTTGTGCCTACCTTGCTGCTGGTAGGGTCCTGGATATCTACTACCTAGCCCATGGAATGACGCGCGCAACTGTTAAATAAAGCATTTGTATTAATTCTTGTCCAGGAAAAAAAAATCCTGACAAGGAACTGTGCACCTATCACCTCACATCTGGAGAGGTAGGGACGGGAAGAGCCTTGAGGCTTGCTGGTTAACTGGGCTAGGCTAGTTCAAGGGTTGACCTCCGGTTCAGTGTCTCAAAAAAGAAGGTGGAGAACAACCTAAAAAAGACACTGGTTGGTCGGTGTGGTGGCGCACACCTTTAATTCCAGCTCACCTTTAATTCCAGGAGGCAGAAGCAGCTGGATTTCTGTGAGTTCAAGGCCAGCCTGGTTTACATGATGATTTCTAGAACAGGAAGAAAGAAAAGAAAGAAAAGAAGAAAGAGGACATTTAGCATTAACCTGTGGCTTACAAGTATACACTCCCCACCCACCCCCACACACAAATGAATAAATAAATGGGCAAAGTTTTAACCAGCATGGACATGTATAAAAGTAGTTGATAGAGAGGGTCAGCACTATTTCTTTTCCTTTCTTTCTTTCTTTCTTTCTTTCTTTCTTTCTTTCTTTCTTTCTTTCTTTTTTTTTT
>NW_022196911.1:112135783-112138951 GCF_008632895.1 Mastomys coucha
TCACTCTGTAAACCAGGCTGGCCTCGAACTCAGAAATCTACCTGCCTCTGCCTCCCATGTGCTGGGATTAAAGGAGTGTGCCACCACCGCCCAGCCAGCACTATTTCTTTTTTGTTGCTGTTTGGTTTTGTTTCTGTGAGACAGGGTCAAAGTGTATAGCTACCTCGTGAGGGATGGGAGGACCAGGGCCTGGTCAAGGGTTGTGTCGGCTCACCACTGCTCCAATTCAAGAAACCTGGCTCCGCTGGGCAGTGGTGACACACACCTTTGATCCCAGCACTTAGGAGGCAGAGGCAGGTGGATTTCTGAGTTCGAGGCCAGCCTGCTCTACAGAGTGAGTTCCAGGACAGCCAGGGGCTACACAGAGAGACCCTGTCCTGAAACAAACAAACAAACAAAAAACAGCTACAGTGCCTTACAGAGCAGAGATTTTGTGTTTTTTTTTTAAGATTTATTTATTTATTAATGTAAATACACTGTAACTGTCTTCAGACACCCCAGACGAAGGGGTCAGATCTCATTGCAGATGGTTATGAGCCATCATGTGGTTGCTGGGATTTGAACTCAGACCTCTAGAAGAGCAGTTGGCACTCTTCACCGCTGAGCCGTCTCTCCAGCCCTTTTGTTTTATTTTTTTAAAGAGAAATCAGCTTACCTGTTTTTTAAAAAATTAAATCTAGCCCACTTTGCCGTGGCAGGAAATGGCTTGGGCCACAGAGACCCAGTCAGTCCTGGCACCATGCCTTGAGGGGCTCAGGCTTGAGGTCACAGCAGTGCCCCAAACACACTCCCTTTCTGTGCCTTACAAACCAGCAAGCCTCATGGCCGCCCACCCACCCTCTAAGGCCACCAGTTGTCTCTAGACCTGCAGGTGAGCCAGGTGGACTATACATAGGCTGTCCAGTGCTGTGCAAGAGCTGGGGCCACTCCCCTACACCCTTATAATCAAGTGACATGATTCTCCCATGTCCCTGGCCAGCCCAGAGGGCCCAGGCTGTCCCCAGCTGCCGAGCCTCATTGCGACCTTTGTAATCTATTCTGTGTGGTCACAGACACCTGTGCCTAGCAATATTTCCACTTGACCAAATACCGAAATCTTTTCCATTTATAGGCAAGAGATATAGTTTTAAGTAACTTTTTATAGCAATGATACAATTGTATGTGTGGACTCTAAGCTTCTATGTCCCCTGCGCTTCTTCCTTCTGTGACCAATTTGTAGGTGGGCCAAGCCAGGGCTGGAGAAAAAGCTCTGAGACCTGTGGGTTTCTACCTTCAAATTTTGGACCAAAGTTTTGTTTTCTGCCCGCCTCTGACTCTGCCCAGTTGAGGGGCTGATCTCTAGGCCTTAATGTCCCTCCTGGACACCCACCTCCATCCTAGCCTGTTTCTATGGGAGGGGTTCCCTGCACCCTGGTTCTGTGAAAGGCGTGGAAGAGTGTAAATATTTATGACTTTATACCTGTGGGGCAGAGGTGGTGCAGCAGTTTTTTATGGTGATAGATGTATATTTTGGTAACAACTACAGGCTCAGTACTGTCCTGGGACCAGCCCTGGCCACACCTACCCCATCCCAGAGGTGTACTGGGGGAGGGGCAGGCCTTTCCAGTAAAGCAGGGGTTTTTTCTTTCTTTTCTGTTTTCTCTTTGAGACAGGGTTTCTCTGTGTAGCCCTGGCTGTCCTGGAACTCACTCTGTAGACCAGGCTGGCCTCGAACTCACTCTGTAGCCTCATTCTCTCTTACTCCTTGCTTCTCTCTTGCCCTCTTGGGCTCTTCCCTCCCCCCTTCCTTCCCCCCCCCTCCACGTGGTCATGGCCGGCCTCTCTGCCATTCTCTGCCTCTACTACCCTCTTAACTCCCCTTCCCATGCCCTGAATAAACTCTTTTCTATACCATACCAAAAAAAAAAAAAAAAAAAAGTCTCTTAACTGTGGGCTCCACTAAATACTTTCTTCCTTCATGAGGGAGAAATATCAGGGCAGAGTCACAATCAAAAGCAGAATCAAACCCCAACCAGCCAATGTCTGGGATCCACTCACAATCTTCTGGGCTCCTCCAAAGGCTTGGGTCATTTCTCCAGCTCTGCCCTTTGTAGCACACACCTTGTCTTCTGGGCTCCAGATGCCTGTACTTCACTGCTGCTGCTGTCCTTGGTGGTCATTCATGGCACTGGCATCTCTAAAACACTGCTATCTTCCGCTGTAACTAGGCTTCACCCATAGCCTCTCATAGACTGTCTTCATGGTGCCAAGCCTCAGCTCCTTTGCATGACCCCTTCAGTCCTGGGCCATCAATTGCAAACTGAGGCTGCACCTTCACCAATGGCCTTCCATGGCCTCTCACAGAGCCCAGCCTCAGCTGCTCTTCATGACCCCCTCATGCCTTCAAAACCAGTACCACCTGGGTGACTCTTACACATTACCAAGTCCAGTCACAGCACGAGGTACAGCCTTGGCTATCTCTGGAACACAGCCTCTGTGCTCTCGGAAAACACTTTCCAGAAGATGTCACCTCAGTGATGCTGGTCTCTTCTTAGTCACCTTTAGCTCCAGCTAACCAGCATCAACACAGTCCCAGTAATGCAAAGGTTTCGCTTTAGTAGTTCTGGTATCTTATTAATCACAGCTGATTCTTCAGTTCCAGCTAACCAAAACCACAGAATCTTCACAATCAAAACAGCAATGTCCCTGATAAGAGTCTTTAATCTCCCCTCTGAAATTTCACAAGTCAGGTCTCCATCTTCTGCATCATTCCCAACATTGTCTTCCAAGCTCCTACACAACATCCTGCAGAACTCTCTCTCTCTTTTTTTTTTTTTTTTGAGACAGGGTTTCTCTGTGTAGCCCTTGGCTTTCCTGGAACTCACTCTGTAGACTATGCTGTCCTCGAACTCAGAAATCCGCCTGCCTCTGCCTCCCAAGTGCTGGGATTAAAGGCATGCTCCACCACTGCCTGGCTCCCGCAGAACTCTTAACACGCCAATGGCTCTTCTCACAAAATGTTCCAAAGTCCTTCCACGGTCCTCCCCAAAACATGGTCATTTGTCACAGGAATACCCCACTATGGTGGTACCAATTTGTCTTAGTCAGAGTTCTTTTCCTTCACAAACATTATGACCAAGAAGCAAGTTGGGGAGGAAAGGGTTTATTCAGCTTACACTTCCACATTGC
>NW_022196911.1:112139349-112141714 GCF_008632895.1 Mastomys coucha
CGAACTCAGAAATCCACCTGCCTCTGCCTCCCAAGTGCTGGGATTAAAGGCGGGCGCCACCACTGCCCTGCCCGCCCTTCTCTTTTTTAAAATATAAACGTTGAATACTGAAATATGTTTCTGAGGAAGCAGATTCTCTTTCAATTGGGGGTGATTAGATACCTGTTTTCTTGGCGGGACACTGGAGACAGGTGAACTCTCTTAGGCTTCCTACACACACACACACATACTTAAAAAAAAAAAATCTCAAAGAACTGCATTCTGCCCAGCAGAAATGTACTCAGACAGGCAAAGAAGGGACCCTTGAGTTTTTCATAAGGTCTCCAGTTATTGTCCCCTCTACCCTCCCCTTGGAACCCTCAAGCAGCTGAAGGAGACGCTATGGGACCCCAAGGATGTGTGTCCAGTAGGCAAGAAGAGAACCAAGGGGAATGTAGGCAATGTGGGCTTGGCAAGCAGAGAATGCCGGGTATGAGCTGCGTCCAGAGTTCAGATGGGCAAGCTCGCCTTGGCCCCTCCCTGACACCCTTCATGAAGCCAGGAGACTCCCTGAGAAGGGCTCTTTAATTTTGGAGTTATTATTCCTGCTTCTGAATCATACTGCTTTTCTGACCCCGTGTGTCTTATTATAGCTAGAAAGATTTCATCCAGTCTGGCAGAGGCTGCAGCGAAGTAAATCCACTGTCAACATACTCCCTATACTTAGGGCCCAGTAGGACTGCACAGGCAGCTGTTTTTCTTATCCAACCACTCAGCCATATGCTTGGCCTGGCATTTGGTTTGTGTCTTTGTTTTTCTGGTACAGGGGGTGGAAGCCATGGCCTTGGGTATGGTTGCCAAGGACTCTACCACTGAGTTATAACCGCAAATGGTTTTTTACTTTTTATTTTTGAGGCAGCATCTCTTTGATTTGCCCAGGGTGGCCTGGAACCCGCTCTGTAGCCCAAGCCAACCTTGAACTCGAGACCCTCCCGCTTCAGCCCCATAAACAGCTGAGATTATAGGCCTGTACCCCAGGCCCAGCTTAAAGCAGAGTACTTGGGAAAATAATCTCATCCAGTGCTCTTTCACAGTAATTTCCTTCCAAAGTTGATTTTTTTTTTAATTCAGTGATTTAATGTGGTATATTGTGAATCTTTTCCCAAGTGGAAATCTTTTTTTCAGTAATCACAAAGAATTCATTAAATAGATGGTCAGATTTCTGTGGTTCATTTGACTAACTCTCAGTTGATGGGCAGTTTGGAGTTTCCAACTTTTAACTTTTACTATGCTTTAAAAAAAAATTAATGAATGCCACATGGGGTAGTGGCAGCTGCAGCACTTTAATCCCAGCACTCAGGAGCTAGAGGCAGGGGGATTTCTGTGAGTTCAAGGCCAGCCTGGTCTACAAAGCAAGTTCCAGGACAGACATGACTTATAAAGAGAAATCCTATGTAAACAAACAAACAAAACAAAAAAGTTAATGAGATTTTTCTGGAAGGACATTCAGGATATGCAGGAAATTTATATTAGTGGCCCCAGCAGACAGGGATGAGGAACTAGGGGACAGGGGCAAGATGGGGACCACTCTTCTACTTTATTTTTCTTGAGACAGGGTTTCTCTGTATAGCTCTGGCTGTCCTGGAACTCACTCTGTAGACCAGGCAGGCCTTGAACTCAGAAATCTGCCTGCCTCTGCCTCCCAAGGGCTGGGATTATAGGCATGTGCCACCACTAGCTTCCACACTTTACTTCTTTATATTTTAAAAATACCTAGTTTTAATATTGTATTACTATTTATTTGACTTGTTGTTATTTAATAAAAATATTTAGTTTAAGATAAATTTAAAGTATTTATTCCAATATAAAATTACACTTATTTATCAGTGTGTGTGTGTCCTCCTGCATGTGAATATGGGTGTGAAGGTCAGACTATAACTTGCAGGAGTCTATTCTCTCCTCTCTTTCTACCATGTGGATCCTGGAGACTGGACTCAGGTCATTAAGCTTGATGGCAATGCCTTTCTTCACACAGCACCTCAGTAGCCACGTAAAACTGTCTTCTTTGTCTTTTTTTTTTTTTTTCCGAGACAGGGTTTCTCTGTATAGCCCTGGCTGTCCTGGAACTCACTCTGTAGACCAGGCTGGCCTCGAACTCAGAAATCCACCTGCCTCTGCCTCCCAAGTGCTGGGATTAAAGACGTGTGCCACCACTGCCCGGCTTGTCTTCTACAGTCTTGTGATACCAGTAAAGCTCTGGGTAAGATCTAGTCTAGCTCTGTGTGAGATCTATTCTAGCTCTTTTTCTACCAGGTCAGACTCTCCTCTCTCCCTTCCTCCCCCCTCTCCCTCCCTCCCTTCCTTCCTCCCTCCCTTCCTTCCTCCC
>NW_022196911.1:112142232-112148595 GCF_008632895.1 Mastomys coucha
TAGGGTCTCACATGGAAGGCCCTATCATTGCCTAGGGTCTCACATGGAAGGTCCTATCATTGTCTAGGGTCTCACATGGAAGGTCCTATCATTGTCTAGGGTCTCACATGGAAGGCCCTATCATTGCCTAGGGTCTCACATGGAAGGCCCTGTCATTGCCTAGGGTCTCACATGGAAGGCCCTATCATTGCCTAGGGTCTCACATGGAAGGCCCTATCATTGCCTAGGGTCTCACATGGAAGGCCCTATCATTGCCTAGGGTCTCACATGGGAGGGCCCTATCATTGCCTAGGGTCTCACATGGGAGGCCTATCACTGCCATGGGAGGCCCTATCATTGCCTAGGGTCTCACCTATAAGGAACTGGAGACTTAGGAAGGTGTCTCACGGGAATATCTGCCCTAAAATTTAGACTCGGATCTGATTAGCAGCAGCTTGTACTTCCCACAATCTGTTAACTCAATGGCTATGAGAACATACGTATTAGCTGTATTAGGGAGTTTCTCACCAGTTTAGGTGTGTGTGTCTTATCAACCAAACCTCTAAAGGCACTAATGAGAGATGGCCAGTGGTTAGGAGTACCAGCTGCTCTTGTAGAGGACCCGGATTTGCTGCCCACCCACATGGCAGCTCACAGCTACCTGCAAGTCCAGTTCAAGTGGCTCTGATGCCCTCTTCTAGCTCCCTGGGCACCATGCCCACATGTGGTATATGTATATACATTCAGGCAAAACACTGATACACATAAAACAAAAATAAAATCTTTCTTTTTTTTAAAGATTTTTTTTTTATTATTATTATATGTAAGTACACTGTAGCTGTCTTCAGACACACCAGAAGAGGGCGTCAGAACCCATTACAGATGGTTGTGAGCCACCATGTGGTTGCTGGGAATTGAACTCAGGACCTCTGGAAGAGCAGTCAGTGCTCTTAACCACTGAGCCATCTCTCCAGCCCCAAAATAAAATCTTTCTAAAGAAGCATTAAAACTGGGTGTAGTAGTGCATGCCTTTAATCCTAGTACTCGGGAGGCAGAGGCAGAGGCAGAGGCAGAGGCAGAGGCAGAGGCAGTTGGATCTCTGTGAGTTCAAGGCTAGGGAACTCTACATAGTGAGTTTCAGGACTGCCAGGGCTATGTAGTGAGACCCTATCTCAAAAGAACAACAACAAAAAAAAGAGCATTAAAATTACGAAACATGCTGTTTAGTGCATGCTCTTTGCTTGGGCTTGTGCTTCTCATGTTGGCCGCACAGTCTACAGAAGTGTGGGGCCTCTGACCCCTGCCTAACTACATCCTGATCACCGCCTTCTTGGGAACACATTGTAAGCCATAATCAATGGCAAAGGGACCTTTGGATTTAGCTAGAAGACACACACACCACCCAGAGACCTGCCAGCCTGGGTCTGGTTTCAGGGCAAAGCTCTTGGGCTCCGAGAAAAGCCGTGAGAATCACAGGAACCCCACACAGGGCAAACGTTCCTGGTTGTTTCTATGGACACAAGAAGAAAGGACAGGATTACAATAAAGAAATAACCATGCAGCCTGCAATTTGAGATGAGACTGGGGAAGGCCAGGTGGAGTAACAGCTGATGGCCTGCCATGTGCTCTCTCACAAAGCCCCTGCTACCCCAAGATAGAAAAGGCATTTTATCAACAGCCATCAATCATGGCAACTTTTTTTTTCCCCCTGGTGACAACCCAGGCAGGAATCTAGAAATCGTCTTTAAATAAACCTGTCCCTCCTTCATGTAGCTTGCTCTCATTGCCAGGAGAATGCTTTATTAAATGTCCCTGAGAGCAGGCAAGAGCCGAGCCAGCCCAGAGTCAGGCTGTCAGATATAACCTCTCTCTGCATAGGTCTTTAACCAAGCATCTTGGGGTGGGGGGGAGCTGCCTGTGAAGAGCAGACCAGGGAAGCAAGGGGGAGGGTTCTAGATCTGCTGGCTCTGTCCAGGGTAGAGTGTTAGGGGACACTGAGTTGAAACAGTCTTAGTAAGCCAGGCCAGGTGTGATGGGTCATACCTGCACTAGGGAGGCAGAGGCAGGCAGATCGCTGAGTTTGAGGCTGGCTTAGTCTTCATACTGAGTTTTAGGCTGGCCAAGGAAACATAGTAAGACCCTGTCTCAACAAAATAAAACAAAAACTAATTATGATAATTCAGTAGGCACTCGAAGACTATGGGAGGGATTTCTTCTACCTTCCTTCCCAAATTTGTATTCAGAATTACTATTATTGTTGCTGTTGTTATTATACTATTATTATTTTAAATTTTATATGTATGGGTATTTTGATTGCCTGTGGTTTAGCATCATGTGCATGCAGTGCCCACAGAGACCAGAAGATGCTATCTCATGTCCTGGGACTCAAGTTATAAACATCGTGAGTCACCAAGTGGGTGCTAGGAGTCTAACCCAGGTCCTCCGGAAGAACAGGCAGTGCCCTGAACTGCTGAGGTTAACCACAAAAATCTGGGGCGGGGCAAATAGCTCCATCAGAGGTTAACTACTCGCTGCAGAAGAATAAGGAGCAGAGCTCAGAGCTCTAGAATCCACATAAAAGCCAGGTAGGCTTCTATAGTTCCAGCTTCAGGGAGGTGGGGACAGAATCCCCAGAGCTGGCTGGCTAGACTAGCCACATCAGTGCGTTCCTAGTTGGCTGAAAGCCCTGTCCCAGCAAGTAAGGAGGGAGAGCAATCAAGGGCGGTTCTGACATCTACACTGGGCCTGCAAATGCGCTGCATCCACATACATACAAACACACATGTGTGAGAATACACACACATAAAACATGCACACACACACACACACACAAGTGGGGGAAAAATGGGCCACATACAGGCTAGCAAGATGGCTAGTAAAAGTGCTTACTATTAAGAGCTATAGGATCTTTGTGAGTTTGGAGTTTGAGGCTAGCCTGGTCTACAGAGTGAGTTTCAGGATAGCCCGGGGTACAGAGAAAAAAACCTGTGTTGAAAACATTTTTTTTTTCCAGAAAAGCCATATGATCTAAGGTCAAATCCACACCTATGCAAAAGTTGGGCATGGCTACACATTCCTGCCACCCCTGTTTCCGCAGGCTAGCTAGCCTAGCTGAACTGGTAAATGTTAGGTTCAGTGAGAAAGTCTATAAAAAAATAAATAAGGAGATGGAGAGCTATGGGACATCTGATGTGCTCCTCTGGCTCCTCTGGGCTCTGCACATTAAAAACATTCTCTCTCTCTCTCTCTTCTCTCTCTTCTCTCTCTCTCTCTCTCTCTCTCTCTCTCTCTCTCTCTCTCTCTCTCTTTCTCTCTCTCTCTCTCACACACACACACACACACACACACACAGAATTAACTACATCCCGGCACAAGCAGCCATTGGCATGAGCTGAGTGGGTGGTGAAACAGGCATGGGATGGGGACTGTGTTCTGTACGAGTGCCCACCTGTCTCCACACAATAAATCTCCACCTCCAGACACTGTCATTCTCATGTCTATAGACATCTGGCTTTCAAGTCACAGCCTGTGTGTGTGTGTGAGAGAGAGAGAAAGAGAGAGACAAGAGAGAGAGAGAGACAGAGACAGAGACAGAGACAGAGAGAAACAGAGAGACAGAGACAGAGAGACAGAGAGAGAGAGAGAGGTGGGGGCAGGGACAGGGGGACAGGGACAAAGAGAGAAATTTGGGAGGTCAGAGGACAGCTTTTGAGGGTCGGTTCTCTCCTTCCATGGTGTAGGTTTCAGGCACTGTGCTCCAGATGTCCAGTGTAACAGCAAGCGCCTTTCCCTGCTGGGCTGTGCCATCCGACTGCCCACACACAAGGACTTCCAGACACTTGAGTTCAGCTTCATAACGGCCGACACAGACTTTCTCTGACAAATCAAGGCTAGCTTATACATTCAGGGTTTCTTCTTTCCTTTAATCTTTTTTTTTTTTTTTTCAAGACAGGGTTTCTCTGTATAGCCGTGGCTGTCCTGGAATTTACTCTGTAGACCAGGTTGGCCTCGAACTCAGAAATCTGCCTGCCTCTGCCTTCCAGATGCTGGGATTAAAGGCGTGCACCACCACCGCCCGGCTCCTTTAGTCTTTCACACTTAAAAAAATATTCCCCTCAAGGAATAAAAAAAGCATACTGTATTCAAATGCTCCTTAGTGAGAGAAAAGAAATGAGCTCAAAGAAACAAGAAATTAGATATTCTGACAGTGGAGATTAAACTCACCTTAAGGAACTCGGCACCCCTGATCAACAGGAAGTGGTCTAATGGTAACATTGCCCCTTTTCAACCCCTGACTTTATTCAGGGATCTCTATCCTTTCTTCTCTCTTATCTAGTGTTAGGAAGAGTGGAAGAAATGGGTGGATAAGGGTGGAAGGAGGAAGAACCTATGAAGGAGCAAAAGAGAAGCCACATGAACATCTTTGCCGAAGCGTTAGGGCTAGAGAGATGCTCAGCAGTTAAGAGCTCTTCCAGAGGTCCTGAGTTCAAGTCCCAGCAACCACATGGTGGCTCACAACCATCCGTAATGAGATCTGACACCCTCTTCTGGTGTGTCTGAAGACAGCTACTTACATATAATAATAAATAAGCCTTTACCAAAAAAAAATTAAAAAAAAAAAGAAAGAAAGAAAACAGACACAATGTCACTAGTCTGCCACTCATGGAGGGATAAAGAGAGGAGGAAGCAGCTTTGGCAAAGAGCTTTGAAGGACCTGAATGAAATGTGTGTAAATTCCAGGATTTATTCTGAGAACTGTAAACAGACCTGAACTTCAGCCCAATAAAGGTACTCAGCGGCTATAAAGTTCCTGTGGTTCTGAATGGTGTGCTAGCCACACCCCATGATAAAATCAAAACAAAACCACGGCAACAAGTATGTTTGTTGGCCGTCTCACCTAAGAAAACTCCCCGGCTGTTGTCTCCTCCCAAGGACACGAGTATGCACTGCGCTCTGATTTCCCAGCAAACTCCTGTGTTTACTACTGACACCGATCACAGAGCCAGTACTTTGCCAAGTGGCCCTTTGGTCCAGCCCTTTTAGGGGAGAAAGCGGCAAAGCTGGAGAAAATAGTGACAGTTTAGACATCTGACACTATCAACCTGGCAAGGGGTTGACAAAATCTAAACAGGACAACCTTAAAGGAGAGGCCTCAGGTACTGTCCTCAAATCTGTCCCCAGAGCAGGTCCCTCTCTCACCTTCCTTGCCCCTGTTCTGAGACACTCAGATCCCAGTTCCAATATCCAATGTATATGCCCTGTATCTGGAAGGTGCAAGAGGGTCTCTGGACTCCTCCCATCCCTGGGAGGGTCTCTGGACTCCTCCCATCCCTGGGAGGGTCTCTGGGACTCCTCCCATCCCTGGGAGGGTCTCTCGGACTCCTCCTAGCCATCCCTGTGAGGGTCTCTGGGACTCCTCCCATCCCTGGGAGGGTCTCTGGGACTCCTCCTATCCCTGGGAGGGTCTCTGGGACTCCCATCCCTGGGAGGGTCTCTGGGACTCCTCCCATCCCTGTGAGGGTCTCTGGGACTCCTCCCATCCATTCCTGGGAGGGTCTCTGGGACTCCTCCCATCCATCCCTGGGAGGGTCTCTGGGACTCCTCCCATCCATCCCTGGGAGGGTCTCTGGGACTCCTCCCATCTATCCCTGGGAGGGTCTCTGGGACTCCTCCCATCCATCCCTGTGAGGGTCTCTGGGACTCCTCCCATCCCTGTGAGGGTCTCTGGGACTCTTCCCATCCCTGGGAGGGTCTCTGGGACTCCCATCCCTGGGAGGGTCTCTGGGACTCCCATCCCTGGGAGGGATGCAGACTCAATCCTAAAATGAGGAGTCCCAGCACCAGAAGAGTCAGGAAAGGTTTACTTGACTTCCAAAATCCCAATTGTTCCCAGTATGTCCTACCCCTAGCTATTGACAACACCTCTAGCCACCAAATCTGTCCCCTTGAAAATTCCTGCCCTTGATTAGAAATCCTGCAGGGTAAAATGGTGCAGGAGATGGGTGGGGCGCACTGACTGGCTCTCTTAGGAAAGGGGAAAGTATGTGGAAATGAGGTTGCATACAGCCTGTTACTGGCAACAGTTTCTCCTCTGGGGGCATCACTCACCAAGTCTCCGAGGCCATTCCTTACTTGGTGAACTCCTAGTTGATCAGGCTCCGGGGTCATGTAGGTGCTGACTATGCTGCTCAGGAGACAGCTCTGCAGTTAAGAGCAAGTGCGGCCCTGGCAGAAGGACCAGAGTTCAGTTCCTAGCACCCATGTTAGGCAATCCACAGGTATGTCTCACCAGGTCACAGGAATCCAACAGCCTCTTCTGGCCTCCACTGACACACACATATTCATTCTCTCTCTCTCTCTCTCTCTCTCTCTCTCTCTCTCTCT
>NW_022196911.1:112148928-112164224 GCF_008632895.1 Mastomys coucha
CTCTCCCTCTCCCTCTCCCTTCCTCTCCCTCCCTCTCTCTCCTTCTCTCTCCCTCTCTCTCTCTCTCTGTCTGTCTCTCTCTCATCCACTTTCATAGGTGTGGGTGCATTTCATTAACTGCGTGTGTTTGTGTACCACATGCATGCCTGGTGCCAACGGAGGCCAGAAGAGGGTGTTAGATCCCCTGAAACTGGAGTTACAGATGGCTAAGAGCCACCATGTGAGTGCTGAGAACCAAACCCAATCTTCTGGAAGAAGACTCAGTGCTCTTAACCGCTCAGCCATCTCGGCATCTCACAAATCTCTGGCCTCTTGGGGCCTGCACACACTCAGCACATATGCACACATGTAATCAAAACACTCATGAATACAATACACCTTAACAAATGATCTCTAGGGCTAAGAGCACTGACTGCTCTTCCAAAGGTCCTGAGTTCAAATCCCAGCAACCATATGGTGGTTCATAACCATCTGTAATGGGATCTGATGCCCTCTTCTGGTGTGTCTGAAGAGAGCAATGGTGTACTCCTACATAAAATGATAAATAAATCTTTAAAAAATGATCTCTAGGGCCTGGAAAGATGGCTCAGTGGTTAAGCCTGCTCTAGAGGACCCGGGTTAAATTTCCATCACCCACATGGCAGCCCACGACTAACTCTGTCTGTAACTCCAGTCTCTGACTCCCTCACACACACACACATGCAAGCAAAACACCAATGCACATAAAATAAAAAGAAATAAATTAGTTTAAAAATGATCTGTTAGTTAGACTGGTGGTAGATTCAGCTATTCCAGTAAGCAGTAAAACAAAGCAATCTTGAGCCCTGGCTTTGCACTCCCACATCTTGACCGTCCACTCCTAGGTCTTTGCCTAAGAGAACAAATATACTTACACCGTGCCTACAAACATTCACACAGGAATGCTCACAGCCGCATGTGTCCAAACAGCCAAATCCAGCAACAATTCAAACACTCACCTGAACAATCGCTGGGCAGGCACACTGATACATGTCCACACTAGAATGTCATTCACAGCCCTTTTCCTCATTGGCCAACTGAAAGCCACCAGCAGCTCTACTGGAGTCACTCAGAGAAGCCTGGCCAGGGTGATAGCTCTTGCTGTGCCTTTTCTAACAACCGGTCTGATCCGGAAATACAGGCTGAACCCGCGCAGTCAGTGTTTCTGTCCATACACGAAGGACACAGTTAAGCTTTACTAAGTTGGACCAAGTCGTCTTGCATGGATTGTTCAAGACTGTCTATCAGGTGAGACTGATCATGCAAACCTTTGTACAGAAAGAATTAAGAAATTTAAGACCTTCAAAAATATATAATTCTGGAAAAAAAATAGAATGGAGTAGTGATAGATGGTCCAATATGTAGGAAAACTGTCAGTAAAGGTCACAGGGTCAATGATCTCATCTACATGCAGAGTAGATAATTACAGAAGCACATAAAGTAGATTACTCGTTGCCTAAGATGGGGAATCAGGCTGTGTGTGGGGAAGAGAAATGAATGCTAAGGATAGACTGCTGCAGTTTGGGGTGAGAAAAAAAGGATCATAAGTTGGTTGAGGGCTACACAACATTGAATATATTGAAATCTATTGAATATATGCATTAAGTGGGAAGTGTCAACTCCTCCTCTCTACCCCTCCCCACCCCCTTCCTCCTTCCCAGGAATCGAATCTAAGACCTCCCGCACACTGTGCCAAAGCCCCAAGTCAGGAATCCTGGAATATATTCATGAACTCAGCCTCACTTGGGAGACGGAGGGATAAGAACAGAAGTTCCAACGTTAGCTATGCAGTGAGTTTGGGGCTAACCTGGAGTACAAGAGACCCTACCTCAGAATAAAAGAACCCTAATAAATAAATCCTAGGAAAGGCTCTCTGGTCCCGAGGCAGAAGCAAAGTGACAGGAGATGTCCTCGGTGTCGTTCCTTAGGAAGTGTCAGGTGCATGTGCACGGCTGCCACTTTCAGAGGTCAGTGTGTGGTAAATGTGACTTCCCCTGCCAAGGTTGTTAGGACACACTTGTGAGGCTGCCTGGCCAATGAGATATCTAACACCTGCCAATCATCGATTCTGTGATGGAACACCTACATTCAAGAGGGAGGCTGCTGCAGCGCCTAGCTCATCTTGAGGATTTCAGCTCATCATAAAATGAATGTTCTGGTTTAAAAAAAACAAAAAAACAAAAAAACTATACGGAACTGGAGAGATGGTTCAGAGGTTAAGAGCACTGACTGCTTTTCCAGAGGTGCTCAGTTCAATTCCCAGCAACCACATGGTGGCTCACAACCATCTGTAATGGGATCTGACGCCCTCTTCTGGTGTGTCTGAAGACAGTGACAGTGTACCCATATAAATAAATAAATCAATCAATCAAAAAAAAAAAAAAAAGAGGCAGGCAGATTTCTGAGTTCGAGGCCAGCCTGGTCTACAGAGTGAGTTCCAGGACAGCAAGGGCTACACAGAGAAACTCTGTCTCGAGAAAAACAAACAACAAACAAACAAGCAAATTGTACAACTAACCACATATTTCTTAAATGGGGCAAGGCAAGTGCAATGGCAACAATGTATGTATGTGTGTTACCTCCCGCTTCAGCCCAGCCATCCTTATTCTGAGGTTCTGATAGTCTCCGCTTGGAATCTACTATTCTCACCTCGGGAGCTAAAACAAAAGCTGTCTGCAGACTGCCAGTTCTCCTTTGAAGTAGCCGCCTGGAAGTCCACCCACGGAGATATGAAAACGCCCACCGCTGAGTTGCTGGGGACTTTGGCACCTGACCCAGACTACAGTGTTTATGTTACATGCAAGCATCGTGGAACCTAGAGGTTTGGTTTCGGTTCTTCGTGTGACTATAAAAACCCTGGCCTCTATAAGTAAAGTTGGAACCTTGACTGGAATATTTCGACTTGGTATCCGTTATTTCTCTAGCATTTCTAACCCTTTATTTCAGGTCCCTGTGTTCCTTCTCCTGAGAGAACCCAGTTGGTGAAACTGCAGGCCGTTTCATATGTGGAGGTCAGAGGACAACCTGATGGCATCATACTCTCCTTTCACCACATGGGGATCAAACTCAGGTCACCAAGCTTAACAGCAGTCACCTTTACCAGCTGAGCCCTCTCACTGACATTTTTTTCTTTTCAAGACAGGGTTTCTCTGTGTAGCCCAGGTTGTCCTGGAACTCACTCTGTAGACCAGGCTGGCCTTGAACTCAGAAATCTGCCTGTCTCTGCCTCCTAAATTCTGGGATTAAAGGCGTGTGCCATCACTGCCTGGCTGGATTTACATTCTTACTCTTGTTTGTTCTGACCATAGTTTTCTATGTAGCCCAGGCTAGTCTGGAACTCAAAATCTTCCTGTCCCTGGCTCCTCAGTACTAGGATTACAAGCCTGTACCACGAAAGTGAGCTTTACGGCATGTGGATAATATCTCCATAAAGGTGTTTTCTCTTTTTTTTAAAATGATGTATTTATTTTTATGTAATGTGCATTGGTGTTTTGCCTGCATTTATGTCTGTGTGAGGGAGAAGATCCCCTGAAATTAGAGTTTAGACAGTTGTGAGCTGCCATGTGGTTGCTGGGAATTAGACCCGGGTCCTCTGGAAGAGCAGTCAGCGCTCTTAACGGCTGAGCCATCTCTCCAGCCCCTCAATCAAGGTATTTTACAGACCCACAGCCAGCCACACTGTCCACATTAATAACCCTGGCCTCTCAGATCACACTGACCGCTTTGAGTCCTGTCACACGATACATGGAGTGTGTGCTTCTAAACTTACCGAGCTTCCATCTTCTCATCTCTGAAATAAGGATGTCAGTTTTTACGTAGACACTTGGAACATGGTGTAAGTGCATGAAAGCTCAGACTAAGGGTCAAGGCGCAGACGCAGCCTCACGCCCAGGGACGGATAAAGAAAATGTGTTAGGGATGCACTAGTGGGTTATTATTTTACTAGAAAGAAGAGTAAACTCCTCATTGGCCTTGCAGTTGAGGCGGAGGGCAGTATGCTTACTGGAACAAGCTGCTTATGGGCAGACAAATGTTGTATGTGGAAATTAAAACCAAGTTGATCTGAATGTGGAAGAGTGATAAGTGTAGGTACCAAAGGAGAAGAGAGGAACACAGGATATAGGTGACATGATGGATTGGGTGTAGAGTGTCCATCCACTTGTTTTAAGACTTGGTTGGCATTGTTTTGGGATTTGTTTATCACTTATTTATTTGGTTGGTTGGTTGGTTGGTTTTGATTTTTTTTTTTTTTGAGACAGGGTTTCTCTGTATATCCTTGGCTGTCCTGGAACTCACTCTGTAGACCAGGCTGGCCTCGAACTCAGAAATCCGCCTGCCTCTGCCTCCCAAGCGCTGGGATTAAAGGCGTGCGTTACCACTGTCTGGCTGTTATTTATTTTTGAGCCAGGGTCTTACTCTGTAGTCTGTACTGCTCTGGGAGTCACTATATGATTTAGGTTGTCCTAGAACTCATAGTAATCCTGCTGCCTTGGTCTCCCAAGTGTTTAGATTCTAGGAATTAGCCACCATGTAGGTTTCATTTGCAGCCAACCTTAGATGCACTGTGTGCTGGGCACGGCTCTGAATTCTGGAAAACAGCAATCACTAAAATGCTCATAATTTCCTGTTCATACGAAGCTCGGATCCCAGTCGAGGGAGACTGGCATCTCATGAATACACAAAAGAGATATGACAAGCAGAGATCAGCATTCTAAAAAGAGAAGGTTAGCCTTACGGAGACTGGGGTGACTGGGGGTACATGAGGCAGGAGGTCAAGGGAGGCCTCACAGAGGCAAGGAATTCTGAGTATGGAAAGCCCCCGGGGAAGGCAGCAATGGCCATAGGAGCAACTATTGCAAAAAAGGAAAGCAAGCTGGTGGCTGGGAACAGGAGGAGTCATGGGAGGGTGGGCAGGAAATGTGGAAACACAGCGGACCCGGGGCTGGAGAATCCTCCAAGATGAATGCCTCTGGGCACTCTGACTCTCTGAGTGGGCCTCTACCGTGCATCCAATGACAGACTGTGACTCCTTAGGGGAGATCCTAAGATAGGCTGATGCTCTCCCTCACTCCATGGATTCTCAAGGGACCCTGTAGCTCTGTCCTGGGGACAAATAGCTCTACAGAGGGGCCATGAATGGGAACACAATCTTCCTGTCCTCCAACTGCATTCAATTTTCTTTCTTTTTTTTTTTTTTAAAGATTTATTTATTATTATATGTAAGTACACTATAGCTGTCTTCAAACACATCAGAAGAGGGCATCAGATCTCATTACAGATAGTTGTGAGCCATCATGTGGTTGCTGGGATTTGAACCCAGGACCTTCGGAAGAGCAGCCAGTGTTCTTAACCGCTGAGCCATCTCTCCAGCCCGCAGTCAGTGCTCTTAACCACTGAGCCAACTCTCCAACCCCCTTCTTGAGAGTGACTTTTTTTTTTAAATAAATCTTTTTTTTTTTTAAGATTTATTTATTATTATATGTAAGTACACTGTAGCTATCCTGATACACACCAGGAGAGGGCATCAGATTTCATTCTGAATGGCCGTAAGCCACCATGTGGTTGCTGGGATTTGAACTCATGACCTCTGGAAGAGCAGTCGGTGCTCTTAACCACTGAGCCATATCTCCAGCCCTCAATTTTCATTTGACCTGGCTTTTCCAGCCTGGATCCAACAGGGGCTGGAGACACAGCTCAGAGGTTAACAGCGCTTACTGTCCCTTACAGAGCACCCAGGGTCTACTCCCAGCACCCACCCTAGGAGGCTCACAACTGCCTAGAACTCCAGTTCCAAGGGATCTGATGCCCCATCCTTGCCTCTCCAGGCTCCTGCATGCACAGGGCACACAGACACATAAAATATATCTTCTTCTTTCTTATTTTTCGGGAGTAGCTTTCAAGTAGCTATAGCTCTGCTAACATCTTATCATTTGGCTTTTGTTCTGAGATGGGGACTCATGTACGCCCAGGCTGGTCACAAACTCCCTAGATAGCTGAGGCTGGCTTTGAGTTTCTGAGCTTCTTGTCTCCATGTCTAGGTTGTTGGACTTAGAGGCATGTGCCACTATGCTTTGATCTTTTGAGTGTGTTTGTGTCAGTGTGTGTGTGTGTGTGTGTGTGTGTGTGCGTGTGCGCGTGCACGTGCATGCATGCACTCGAGCACCAGTGTACATGTGAAGGTCAGAGGACAACCTCTGGTATCATTTGTTCCTCTGCCTCTTTTTTTTTTTTTTAAAGACAAGTTTACTCAACACCCTGGAACTCAACCTAACAGGCCAGACTAACTGGTTAGCCAAGAGTCCCAGGGATCCAGCTGTCTTTGATCCCTCAGTACAGGGATTATAAACACACTACTACACCTGGGTTTTTGTCTTGTGTTTTCACTTTTTTTTTTCCTTAAATGACTGAAGGGAAGGAGCCCAAGCTGCCATGGCTCAGCCTCAGGGCTGGGTGCAAAGGGGAGGACCATTTGTGCAAAGGGGAGGACCATTTGTGCAAAGGGGAGGACTATTTGTGCAAAGGGGAGGACCAGAAGAAGCTCTTCCAGACAGGAAGCTGTGAGTGTGGATTGCAGGCACGAGTTAGAGCTACCTAGCAGAGACACACCAGTGGAGATGCCAAAGAAGCAGCTGGACAAGTGAAAATCTGGGCTGTAAGAGAGAATTCAAGACCCACAAATATGCGGCTCATATGCAAGGGGCTAGAAACAAGATATGGTGGCTCGCACCGTAATCCTAGCGCTGGGAAAGCTGAGGCAGGTTTTCAAGACAGCCTGGGCTACATAGTGAATTCTAGGCTAACCTCGGCTACAGAGTGAGACCCTGTCTCCAAAATAAACACTTATAAGAGCCCATGAGAGTAGATTTATTCAATAAGAGAGATGACAGCAGAGAAGAGGGGTCCTGGAGTAGGCTCATATCTTGAGGGTAATCACAGGATGGAGAATGAGTGGTACCCAGAAGCTAGAACCAGGTCTAGCTAGGGTCATAGTTCAGCTGGCCAAGTGCTTGTAGTACAAGCAATGGAAACTTGAACCCAACCCCTAGAAGCTTGTTTTTTTTTAAAAAAAAAAAAAAAAAAAAAAGGCTGGGCATGATGATTAAGTGTGTTTATAAAGCTGGCAGTGGTAGGGAGGTAAGCAGAGCCACCCCTGCCACCCCCTGCCACCTGTCTAATGGAGGCATTTTCTCAATTGAGGCTCCCTCCTTGCATGAGACCCTGTCTTGCCATCTACCTCTGTCCCCAAAGAATGGTTTTGGTTGCAGAAACTATAGCTGTCACCCTGCATGGACCAGATAATTCACTGACAAAAACCACTCCGAGGCAGGATGTTTCATTGTTCCTTTGATGTTCTCCATCCTGTTTTGACTAGCATGTCTCCCTTTATAGACTGGACCTCGAGGAAGCTGGCTACCTCTTTCAATGAACACATCTACCAAGTTAGACCAACCCCGTTTTAGAGGACCCACTCTTAAGGCAAGTGTGCATAAACAGTTCTGATAGCACAGGGGAATCCCTTGGGGTTTTTGTTTGTTTGTTTTGTTTTGTTTCTTTCTAAAAACATCTCTGAAGGGTCTTAGGTTCATGTGGCAGTTGCTGGCTCCCAGCTAAATTGGCTGCTTTACGGATTCTCCCACAACCCCTCCGGTGCAGTTACTGATCCCACAGTATTGATCGATATGGGGCCTGCCTAGGTAACCATGTCTACAGACAGGCTGGGGATGCAAGGATTCACACAGAGGAAACAGAAGCACGTTTGTTTTTTGTTTTTTGTTTGTTTGGTTTTTTTTTTTTTTAAGATTTATTTATTTTTATTTATTTATTTAATGTATATGAATGCTCTATCTGCACGTATACCTGCTTGCCAGAAGAGGGCATCAGACCCAATTACAGATGGTTGTGAGCTACCATGTGGTTGCTGGGAATTGAACTCAGGACCTCTGGAAGAGTAGCCAGTGTGCTCTTAACTGCTGAGCCATCTCTCCAGCTCCCAGAAGCATTTTGTTTTGTTTTGTTTTTGTTTTATGGAGACAGGGTTTCTCTGTGTAGCCCTGGTTGTCCTGGAACTCACTCTGTAGACCAGGCTGGCCTTGAACTCAGAAATTAGCCTGCCTCTGCCTCCCAAGTGCTGGGATTAAAGGCATGCACCACCATTGCCTGACAAGATTTATTTTTAATATGAATGTGTGTCTGGGTGTGTCCCAGTGTCCTTGAAAAGGGTGTTGGATCCCCTGGGGCTAAAATTATAGGCCACCAGATGTGGGTGCGGGTTACCTGCCAAACCATTCTCACAGTCCCCACCCCCGTCTGCTTCCTCCTGTCATGGTTAAGCAAATGACTAGGTGGAAAAGATGGCGTAATGATGAAGGATGCTCCTCCGGTGGGGTGACGGGATTGGGGGGGGCAGGGCCTTGTTTCAGCTTGCAGGTGGTTCAGCATGTCGATCCTTGTTAAAGTCCCTGAATCAGGCCTGAATCACTTGTGTTTTCTGACTCACTTCTTAACTCCATGTGGTGTGAGGTCTTTAAGAACAAGGGTGTTCTATACCTGATGCATTGCTCACCATTTTCTTTTTGAGACACGCTCTTCCTATTTAGCCCAAGCTGGCCTCAAACTTAAAATCCTCCTGCCTCAGCCTTCCAAGTGTGTGGATCACAGGTGTGTGTCCCACACCTGATGTGTTCAGTTCATTCCTACCTTTCTTCTCTTTCCACGCCCCCACCCCCCTGCTTCCCTTCCCCCTTTTTTCCCTCTGTCCTCTCTCCCTCTGTCCGTCCTCTCTCCCTCTGTCCGTCCTCTCTCCTCCTTTCTTTCACAGCCTCCACTTTCCCTGGAGGCCAGGGAAATCTGTTCCCATCTCCAGCTTGCAGAGGTTGGATTTCTCTTGTTTCTGTTGAGCTGTGAATTCCAGGCCAGCTGGTTCACAAGCCTCTGGCAATTTTCCTGTCTTCATCTCCTATCTTCCTGTAGGGGCGCTAAGCTTGTGCACCACAGCATACAACTTTTTACCTGGGTTCTGGGAATTGAACCTGGGTCAACGTGCTTGTGTGGCTAGCACATCTCAGCACAGAGATTCTCACTGGGTGCTATCTCTCCAACCTGTCTTTTTCTTTTTCTTTTTCTTTCCTTTCCTTTCCTTTTCTTTTCTTTTCTTTTTTCTTTTTTTGGAGACAGGGTCTCACCACATAGCCCTGGCTGTCCTGGAACTCACTATGCTGACCAGGCTGGCCTCTAATCTCAATCTACCTGTTTCTGACTCCCAAGTGCTGGGATTAAGGGCATATACCACTGAACATCTGAGGTCTAGAGTTTAAGAGAGCTATTCCACTATTTTCCTATCTGTCTTAGTCAGGGTTTCTATTCCTGCACAAACATCATGACCAAGAAGCAAGTTGGGGAGGAAAGGGTTTATTCAGCTTACACTTCCACATTGCTGTTGATCACCAGAGGAAGTCAGGACTGGAACTCATGCAGGTCAGGAAGCAGGAGCTGATGCAGAGACCATGGAGGGATGTTCCTTACTGGCTTGCTTCTCCTGGCTTGCTCAGCCTGCTCTCTTATAGAACTCAAGACCTCCAGCCCAGGGATGGCACCACCCACAAGGGACCCTACCCTCTTGATCACTAATTGAGAAAATGCCCCACATCTGGGTCTCATGGAGGCACTTCCCCAACTGAAGCTCCCTTCTGTGATAACTCCAGCCTGTGTCAAGTTGATACACAAAACCAGCCAGTACACTAAGACATTTCAAATCAGCCACTAGGTTTCTCCCAGTAGTTTTTTGGATGCATCTATGTCCTACCACCTGAGCGGCTGCCACCTTAGCACGGGGCCCAGATGGCTTGGCCTCTACCACTCACGGCTGTACTTCCCAATGCCACTCTTGCTTTCTTTGCAACCCATTTTCTATTCGACACCCAGCCTGAGTATTTTTATAAATGCCAAGCATAGCACACGCAAGGTCTTCCCACGGCTTTTTTGCTGTTCTCAGAATAGAGTTCGAAGTCCTTGACGGGGGACGAAAGGGTTAATGAATGCCAGCAGACTTTCTCAAGAGCCTTCCCTTGCTCGTTCGGGTCAGGTGGGATCTCCTTCGGTTTGTCAGACCCTTACTTTCTTCATGTGACCATCACTGATGTTGTACCCTCTGCTGGTAATGACTTCCTTCCAGTCGCCATAAACATCACTGCTTCAGGAAAGTCACAGCCACCCGAGGAACAAAACCAGGAGGCCGCCGAGACTGTGGCTCCTTTGCGGTGCTCTAACACTTGCTATGACAGAACATTGGCTTAGTTTCCACCAGAATGCTAATAGGCAGATGATAGAGCGCCTCTCAGCTTTGTTCACTACTGGATTCCCAATGTCTAGCCTCTTGCTGGCACTTCTGAGGGACACTAAATGCATGTGTACTGACTGTCAGGTGACAACAAAAGACCCTGTCACTAGACAGGTTTCTTTCAGTGCTAGGGATGGAACCCGGGGTTTAACTCCTCAGCCACACCTCAGCTCTTATTGATCAGATTTATGTATTCTTCTTTAAAAATTTTATCGTTGTTGTTGTTGCTGCTGCTGCTGCTGCTGCTGCTGGTGTATGTGTGTGTGTGTGTGTGTGTGTGTGTGTGTGTGTGTGTAAGAGAGAGAGAGAGAGAGAATGCATTCACTTGCCCACAGAATCCAGAAGATGGGATCCGATCCCCTGGAGCTGAGTCATAGGCAGTGGTGAGCCATCTGATGTGAGTGCTGGGGACCAAACTCTGTCCCTGGAGAACAGCAAGTGCTCTTCTGAGCCATTCCTCTGCCTCTTGAATATGCTTTGGGTGGTTTGAGTCCCTGGTGATTTGAACCCCTGTGTGCAGAAGCAAGCATTCTACCACTGAGCCCTCGAAGGTCAGGTTTGAAAGGGACATTCCACTGATTTATCAACACTTGAGCCACATGTTTTGAAGTCAAGAGTCACTCATTTTCCAAATATATCCTATGAGCACTGGGCCACACAATGGAGAAAGAAGTTCTCTGTTTAGCAAACTGAGCTGAAGTCGCTGGGTGCTCAGCTAGCTGGTCCGACAGAGGCATATTGCGCGGACCAGATCACGTGATCCCAAAGGCCTTTTTCTCATCTACCTCCCATCTCCTCTCTTCTTTTTGCTCTTCTTTTGTTTGAAGGAGAGAGAAGATCTGTGAATGTTTCTATATTTAGGGAGAACTATCCAGTGGACATGAAGGA
This sequence comes from Mastomys coucha, assembly GCF_008632895.1. Taxonomy (NCBI): domain Eukaryota; kingdom Metazoa; phylum Chordata; class Mammalia; order Rodentia; family Muridae; genus Mastomys; species Mastomys coucha. The sequence continues at coordinate 112,160,171 of NW_022196911.1, forward strand.
ACTAAAGCTGATAGAGTGGGTACTAACTGGACGCTACCGCTCCCTAGACAGAGCCTTCTGCTACGAAAACTAAGTCAGCGTCTGAAGATAACTGCAAGGCAACTTCAAATGCCATTGTGGCCGGGCTGTGGTGGCGCACGCCTTTAATCCCAGCACTTGGGAGGAAGAGGCAGGCGGATTTCTGAGTTCAAGGCCAGCCTGGTCTACAGAGTGAGTTCCAGGACAGCCAGGGCTACACAGAGAAACCCTGTCTAGAAAAAGAACAACAACAACAACAAAAGCCATTGTGGTTTCTTGAGAAAAATGGCAAAGGGAGAATTATATAAACTATTTATAAGAAACTTTTTAAAAATGCCTCTACTGCCACCAGTGGTGGTGGCACATGCCTTGAATCCCAGCATTTAGTAGGCAGGAGCAGGCGGATCCCTGTGAGGTCAGCCTGGTCTAAAGTTTCAGGACAGCCAGGGCTACACAGAGAAATCCTGTCTCAAAAAGCAAAACAACAACAAAGATCCTGTATTTCATTTCTTCTTTCTTCTGTCTGCTAAGGGAAATATGTTGTTTCTTTCTTTTTTGTCTCATGTAGTCCTTGCTGGCCTGGAACTCACAGAGATCCGCCTGCCTCTGCTTCTCCAGTGCTGGGATCAATGACACATGCTGCTCTGCCTGAAAGGGATTCTATTTTTACCTGTCTCTTTAAAATCTTTTATGTGTATTTGTGTGTGTGTGTGTGTGTGTGTGTGTGTGTGTGTGTGTGTATACATGGCAACATGTGTGTGTATAAGTTTATGGAGGGAATTGGAACTGGAGTTACATGGGATGTGAACTGTCAAGTGGATGCTGGGACCTGATCCCCGTCCTCTGTGAGAGCAGCAAGGACTCTTACCCACTGAGCCATTTGCCCATCCTGACCTACTTGGTTCTTAAACTGTTTAACAGTAGCAGGGAAGCACCTGAGTTCAGTTCTCAAACCCACAGCGGAATGAGAGAACTGATACTTTTAGGTTATTTATTTATCTATTTTGAAACATGTACCATGGAGTTCATGTGCAGCCCAAAATAACAACAAATTAAATTTTAAAAATCACCACTGGTAGGGCGGGTAGTCTTGGTGAATGCCTTTAATCCCAGCACTCAGGAGGCAAAGGCAAGTGGATCTCTGGGAGTTTGAGGCTAGCCTGGTCTACAAAGTCAGTTACAGGACAGTTCCAGGGACAGTGAGATCACCACATCACAAACCCCAACAGCATTCCCTGCTCTTGAAACTAACCACTTCAAAACTGTAGGCATCCTACCTGCTCGTAGCTATCTATCCTTTCTCAGGTCAATCCCATCACCTGGAGACAAGCCCTCCTCAGTTCTGCCCTGGCCTGGCCCTGGCAACACTGTCCCCAGCAGCTGGGTGGAGGGAAAGAGTCTGTGTATACTTATGCATTATTAATATTGTTTTCTGCCAAAGATTTAACCCAGGCGGTGAGCAAGGCGATACAATTATCCACAGGCAGTTGTGAGAAAACAGAGTGACAAGGCCTGCCTGATCTGACAGGGTGATAAGGAGCCAATCGGGAAGCCAGGAGGCCAAGAAGGCATTTCAGGGACAAGGGACAGCACCCAGCGAAGACCTCAAGATTATAGTAATAGCCTTTGAGGTTGGAAAGCAAGGACTAAGAACACGGGGATGGCTCCTTCTTGTGTAAGAATGATGAGGGGTAAGAAAAAGGACAGAGGGGAGGGACCTCTGCTGGAAGAATGCCTTAGACCTCTACCCGGGCCATCTTAGAAAGACGGAAGACACTTCAGAAAAATGAAGGATTGCACAGTTAGCTGATTGGAATGGCTAGGCTTAAAAGGCACAGCTGAAGGTCCCCAGAGCAATGGGAAGGCTGTCCACTGTGTTCTAGAGTATGTCATTGGCAGGTTTGGGCATGAGTCATCTACTCTTTCAGCAGGGTATTTTGTGTGTGTGTGTGGTGGTGGTGGGGTGGGGGAAGGGAGATTGGCTTGGGGAGAATGTCAGGAGCAAAGGGGTGTGACACAGATCTTTAAACTGTCAGACACTCAGTTCACGTTCACTGAAGCAGTGTTCAAAAGGTCTATACATGGTGCCCAGAGCCATATCCGACTCAGAGGGGCCAAGGTACAATAGGAAGTGGAGCTGGGCACGGCAACGGACGTCCTTAGTCTCAGCCCTCGGGAGGCAGAGGTGTGGGGATCCTCATGAGTTTGAAGCCAGCCACAGGGGTGGCTCCTTCTTGTGTAAGAATGCTGAGGGGTTAAAAAGGGACAGAGGTCAGGAACTTCTGCTGGAAGAAGGCCTTAGACCTCTTCCCGGGGCTATCTTAGAGAGACGGTCTACATAGTGAGTTCCAGACCAGCTAGGGCTACATAGTGACCCCACCTCAAACAAAACAAAACAGTATGAAGTGGGGTAGTATGTTGGCTAGTTTTATGCCAGTTTGACCCAGGTAGAGTCACCAGAGAGGAGGGAGTCCCAATTGAGAAAATGCCTCTATAAGATCAGGCTGTAGGCAAGCCAGTAGGACATTTTCTTAGCAATTGATGGGGGAGGCCCCAGCCCATTGTGCCTGGAGCCATCCTTGGGCTAATGGTCCTGGTTTCTATAAAGAAGCAGGCTGAGCAAGCCATGAGAAGCAAGCCACTGTCTGGCTACACCCAGACCTTATGGGGCTATTTTCTGAATTGAGGTTCCCTACTCTAGCTTATGTCAAGTTGACATAAAACTAGCCCGTACAACCGGGTGTGGTGGCACACACCTTTAATCCCAGCACTTGGGAGGCAGAGGCAGGTAGATTTCTGAGTTCAAGGCCAGCCTGGTCTACAGAGTGAGTTCCAGGACAGCCAGGGCTACACAGAGAAACCCTGTCGTAAGCAAGCCTGTAGGACATTTGAAGGAGTGCCATTCCTGGGCTGGTGGTCCTAGGTTCTATAAGAAAGGCTGAGCAAACCATGGGAGCCAGCCAGTAAGTGGCCCCTGCCTCGGCCTCTGCATCAGCTCCTGCCACTAGGTTCCTGCTCAGTTTGAGTTCTTGTCCTGACTGAGTTTTTATCTTGACTTCCTCGATGATGAACCCAAGTGTGACTGAGTAAACCCTCTCCTCCCTGAAGTCTCTTTGGTCATGGTGTTTTATCACAGGAAGAGTAATGCTAACTAAGAAAGGCAGGATGGACGTCCATCACTTTCAAGGGCTCCATGTTTTGTGGAATGAAGTAGAAAGACCCAAGACATAAGTAACTAACCAATTCTGTTTAACAAACAGGGAAGTAGCTTGGGAAGGGAGTGTGAGGGGCAAAGTTCCCGGCAGGCCTGCATTTGCATAGTGGCTGTTCTTAATGGCAAAGAAACTTAAAAGCTCAGAGAGCTACTGAGCAAAGTTCTCCAGCATGTTTACGACTGTGTGGCAGTGAGGCCTGGAAATGGATACGCATCTCCACCATGCTATGAGCAGCTATGGTTAAGTGGAGCGATTTAGACTTCTCCATCTCTAATGATAAACTGCAGATGCTAGTGCTGAAGGGAAGTACCAGGGTTCTGAGGATTGGTAACAGTTGAACTGGTTTAAACAGAGTTAAATCAGTAAAATGGCTTCTTGTCTAGCTGGAAAGAGGAATTTTAATTGCATGATTAAATTCATTAATAGAAGGAAGGGGTTCTTTTTTCCCAGGACCAGATATGACCTTTTTTGACTTCACAAACAGAAAAAAATAATTTTTTTTTTTTTAAAAGCAACCCTTCCAGACTTAGATCTCTGGGAAAATGGAAGTAAATACTGACACAGGCTTATTTTGTTTTCCCAAGAGAGGGTTCCCAAGCGATTTCTCTAATGAGTCTAGAAAAAAAAATGTTTTCAAGCTTGTTTTTCCTTTTAGATTTCAAATGAACTGAGGGTGAAATAACAATCTTGCTTTAGACTCTCCAGCTTTGGTTTGTACACAATATTAGTCCTGAGGGACTTTTAAAAAATAAGGAAGAGCCGGGCGGTGGTGGCGCACGCCTTTAATCCCAGCACTTGGGAGGCAGAGGCAGGTGGATTTC
>NW_022196911.1:112164314-112181233 GCF_008632895.1 Mastomys coucha
AAATAAGGAAGAATCGAGGAAAATACAGATAAGGCGATTTTGCAAGGGGTTTACTAAAAAATAATAAAGGGCGGAAGGTTTCGCCTGACTATGGCTTTAGAGAAATTTAGTGGGTAAACTAACGGGGATGAAATTGTATGAGCGCCTGTAGTCTGGTTCTTTAGAGCCGAAAACGCGGGAGCATCGTGCCCGAGCTAGGACCCGGGCTTCCCCTTATCACTTTAGAGTCCTAGTCACACAATTCCGCCAGGCTCCCGGAGGGGCGGTGGAGGTTACAGCTGAGCGCAACAACCAGCCAATAACAAATCAGAAACTCCCGCCCGCCTCGAATTTCAACCAATCAGCGTTGGGAGCCTTGGCTTGTTTGCCTGCGCGTCTGTTGCTGGGGGAAGGCGGCAAGCCTCCTCGGCGTTGCCCACAACGGACATGGCTGCGGCCCCTGGAGGCGGGGATGTGAAGTGAGGAGGGGGCAGGGAGGGGAGAGGACGCGGGCGAGGAAGACCGTCCGAAGGGGCCCCGGTAAGTACGAGAAGGCCCCACGGCCCGAAGAGGGGAGCAAGGGGGCGTGGGGCTCGGCCTGCCGCGCCCTCTGAGTTCTTACCCAAGGCGAGGAGCGTCTGGGGTGTGCACCTAGCAAGTGGCACCAAAGGGGTGTCCCTCTGTGGTGGAGTAGAGGGGCCGGCCTCCAACTCCTGGCCGGCTCCTTCCCTCAGGTCCTCAAGGGTTGTTTTGTTTTGTTTTGTTTTGTTTTCTAATTTCCCCACTCTGTCCTGGCTTGCCCCTTGCCGGGGTCCCTCGTCAGAAATAAAGGTTGTATCCAACAAAGAATCGTTGGCCCAGGTTTTCCGTGGCTGGGCCCCGGGCCAGCGGACTGCCGAGCCTGATGTCACGGGTGTTTATTTGTAGGCCTCTGGGTGTCCCCGGCCCAAATAAAGACGGTTTTCTCCCAGAGCGCGCGCTGTGCTGGCCGCCCCGAGCTGGCGGTATCTCTGCGCCCGCCCGCCCGCCCGCCCGCCCGCCCGCCCGCCCGCCGGCTGGCCACTCTGAAGGACTTCTGGCTCATTGCAAGGCTGCGAGGTTGCAGTTGGGGGTGTGCTTCCCCGATTTTAGAGTCACAGAGAGATGCTTCGGAAGCAAGCATAGCACCACAGCCTTTGCAGTTCTGTTCAAGCAATTTCCGTGTTTAGAAGAGTGACTGAGGGAATAAAAAAGTCTGACAGTTTCAGAATCAGACCACGGTACCGCGTAGGCTCATCCTGGAGCAGCACTTCAGACATATTCCGCGGACACTCTGCAGTGGAATTTCACCGGCTTTATTAGCTGTCACTTCTGTTAGGTTCTCTCTTGGCAGAATTACGAGCAGGGGGAACCTAGATTCTGGCGAGGACTGCGTTGACAAGCCACCCCTTTTAATAACCAGCCCCGCTCCAGGTAGTGTGAGAGGTAACTGTCCTCGAACGCCCGCCTCTGCTCATTCCATTTGGTATAAGACCTCACAGGTGATTAGCAGATAGGAGGCTGACCAGCTGGGAGATGGAAAGAAATCAGAGCACACTTGACATTTCTATTTTAAGTGGCTAGGGAGTGCCAGCTCCCAGGGAAAGAGAATCAACCATTTGGAAAGCGTACCTCCTGAAGAAGGAAATTAGCAGTAAAGGTCGCAGTCCCTGGGCTCCTCCTGCTCCTTTCCCCTAAATTGGGACTCCAGAATCAATTCCTATACAACAGTCAAATTACCGCCTACACCCAAGGTATTATTTAACCCGTCTTGGTCAGTGATCTGGAGAGATCTGCAGGGCCTCTAAGGACACCCCTGATTTCCGAGTGAGAAGGCTCCCGGTCTCCCTCTGCACCTTGCGGTAACTGGTAACCCCTAGTTGGTGGCTTTTGTTCCGTTGCTATTGTGTCTGTGTCCTGTTCACTGCAATGTCTTCCATGGCTGAAAAGACACTTTAATAATACGGTTTGAAAGTCTAGTTTGCAAGCAGGCCTAGGTGAAGTAAAGGTTAGGCCACTGCTGAAGCGGGAATGTTTTTCTTGTAGAAGACTCAGCCGGTGTGGTTTGATGATCAGGGGTTTGTATAATAATCAGCTTGGCCTGGAGTCGCGCGGATGGTAGTAAACAGTGTTGGTCACGTGGTGTGGGAAGGCGAATAAGGGCCAGATTTCTACCCAACCTTGCCTCTCCCTCCTCCTCCCTAACCCTGGACAATCTCACCCATGGAGGGTTTGTTTGTTTGTTTGTTTTTGTTTTGGGGTTTTTTTGTTTGTTTTTGTTTTTTTCGATACATGGTTTCTCTGTGTAGCCCTGGCTGTCCTGGAACTCACTCTGTAGACCAGGCTGGCCTCAAACTTAGAAATCCACCCGCCTCTGCCAAAGGCGTGCGCCACCACTGCCCAGCGACATTTTTCTTATTGAAATTTTCACTGTAGGCTGGGTAGTGGTGGTGGTGTATGCCTTTAATCCCAGTACTTAGGAGGCAGAGGCAGGCGGATCTCTGTGAGTTCGAGGCCAGCCTGGTCTTGAAAGCAAGTTCCAGAATAGCCAGGGCTACACAGAGAGACCCTGTCTTGAAAAAACCAATATATATATATATATAAATATATATATATATTTACTGTATAAATTCATTGTACCTAGTCCTGGGTCACATAAGGATGAGTTCACATAAGTGTCTGTCACAGGTTGAGTAACCCCCCACTCTGTCCTACCCGTCCCTCTCTCTCACATTTATCTCCTTTGTTCTCTAGAGCAATGGTTCTCAACCTTCCTCATGCTACTGCCCATTACTACAGTTCCTCATGTTGTGGTGACCCCCAACCCTAAAATTATTTTGTTGCTACCTCATGACTGTAATATAAATATCTGATATGGGGATGGAGACACACAGGTTGAGAACCACTGTTCTAGATACGTTTGCTTGTCTTTTCATATGGTGTGTGTGTGTGTGTGTGTGTGTGTGTGTGATTTTTACATCTATGTAAAATTTAGGAGCCCAGAATGAGAGAAAAATACAGTATTTAAGACTGGTTTAATTCACGTAATATGATTCTCTCTAGTTATATCCTTGTCCCTGCAAACGCTATAACTTTGTTCTTCGTGTCTGAAAAAACAAATCCCCCGGTGTCCACGTAGCCCAGTTTCCTGTCCCTTCTCCTTCTCTTGGTCCCCGAGGCTGGTTCCTTCACTCAGCTGTTTTTGAACATGGTCAACATGGGTGTGCTAGGGTCTGTGATGTTGACTTGGAGTCTCTCAGGATAAAATACCCTCTAGCTGGCTCATGGGCTAGATCTATTTTGAGGTTTTTGTTTGTTTTGTTTTTATTTTCTCAAGGCAGGGTCTCTGTACACAGCCCTGGGCTGTCCTGAAACTCACTCTGTAGACCTGGTTGGCCTCAGACTCAGAGACTTGCCTGCTTCTGCCACCTGAGTGCTGAGATAAAAGGCACTGCCGCCACACCTGGCCTGGCTGGTTTGAATCTTTTGACAGGCTTTCATACTGGATTTCCTTAGTGGCTGAGTGGTTTTCATTCCTCAGCAGTGGATGCTGGCTCCTTCTTGTCTGTGTCTTTGCCAGCATCCCCTGTCACCTATTTTTCATAACAACGGCCAGCACTCTGATTCAGGGGAGATGGAGTCTCAATATAGCTTGGGTTTGCGTCTCTCTGACGGTTGGAGGAGTTAGACAGTTTTCTGTAGGTTTACTGGCTATCTGCATTCCATCTTTTGAGAACTAGCTTTCTGTTTTGTAAGCCTTTCATTGACTGGGTTGTTTGGTTTCCTACTGGCTAGCTTTTGGAGTTCTTTGTATATTCTCTATAATAATATTCTGTCAGATGTCTAGCTTGCGAAGCTCCGCAGGTCGTCCCTTCACTCCGTTTGGCTGTGCAAAGACTTTTGAAGGTCACGAGGTCCCATGTGTGATTGGCGGCTTTCTTTTTTTATTTTCTGCATTGAAATAGTCGGCTGCCTTTGGTAAAGGCTGTCCTTTCTCTAACTGAATTCTCTTTGTACTTTCCTTAAAATCAATTGTCCAAAAATGTCTGGGTCTATTTTTGGACTCTGAAATACCAAGCCAGAACCACATTGCTCTGAGTACTGTGGTGTTGCAGTCCCTGAGGTAGGGAGGGCGCTGGTCACTTTTGTGGCCTTTTCCTCCCCCTCCTTCGCTCTCCCCCTCCCATGTCTCCTCTTCCTCAGGTCTCCTTCTCTGACTTTCTTTTCTGCTCTTTTGAGTCTCATTATCACTTGATAGATTAGGCTGGCCCACCTTTCCATTCCTCATGTTTCTACATCTGGTTGCTGCTCCCCGGAAGCCTGGTGTATCGTCCTGCTCCTCCTCTTCCTCCTCCTCCCCTTCCTTGCTCCTTGTCCTCCTTGTCCTTTTTTTTTTTTTTCCCTGAAATTTTCTTGTTGGCCAAGGTATGGCATCACTTTGCTGGCCAAGCTGGCCTGACCCTTGTAATGCAGAACAGGTTGTATTTGAATGCATGGTGATCCTCTTGACTTGGGCTGGGCTCCTTAGTGCTGAGATTATGGAGGTAAACCACCAGGTCTGTTATCTTCTCTGTTCTGTATTGTGGGGGGGGGGGATGAGACCGTTCATTAGGTAAGGGGCTTGAGGCCCAATCACCAGATTTCAGTCCCTGCCCCATGTGATGGAAAGATAGAATCAATTCCTGCAAGATGTCCTCTGACCTCCATGCATGTTTGTCAAGGCTAGGAATGATGACAACAGGTGCTTTTAATCCCAGCACTTGGGTGGAGGGGATTCACCTGAATATCTGTAAGTTTGAGGCCAGCTTGGTGTTCATGGTAAGCTCCAGGACAACCAGGGCTGTCTCAAAAACAAAAATAAAAAGCAAACAGATGTGTGTTATGCAACTGAACGAAGTCTTCCAGGCGGGCTATGCTGTAGACAGAGGTCAGGTGTCCTTCTGGCTGGGAAGTCGACGCGTCTGTTATATAGACTGGATGGTGATGAACTTGGAGTAGCTGTGCTCACATGCTAGGATTGCATCTAACTAAGTCATGTGTGTCTTCGAGCCTGTGCTGAAGGGTTAATGTTCTTCCTAGTGAAATTGACCCTGTTGGGTTTGGCTCATCTTCGCAACCTGTTGAGCCTTCCTTGGATGTAGACTTTGATGTTTTTCCCAGGGTTGTGTATGCTCTCCAAGAATTTGATTACCGTGCCATCTGTTCCTCACTGAAGCCATTGATAAAAATATTGACTAGCACGCAAAGAATAAAACTTGATAGCTCGCCATTGAAAGCCTTGATTCAATATAGCATCAACACACCAATTAGTTCTCTTTGGGTACCGATATTTAATTAAATATAGATAGACACATCCAATTTTGATTGGTGTATTGAGCAAGGCCACTGGGCAAGCCTTACTCATGGAGATTATATTAGAAGGGTCAAGACAGACAGACAACTCCCACCTCAGCTCAAGTGGGGCCTTGGTCCAGATTTGGTTTCGCAGCCTTGGCTCTGAGCTTGGCAGAAAGAACCACCATCTCTCTTCCCATGGTTGTTGTTGCAGCTTGTTCCTCTTTCTGTTTCTATTCTGTTTTTGTTTTTTGCCACTTGTTGTTGCAAACTAACAATTTTATATGTTATAATAATTTTATTATATCAAAGCATTATGACTTTCTTCTAACTCACGTATGTCATGTCTCCCCTTTCTCATCTTTCTCTCTTTTTTAATTTTTTTTTTTTGCTGTTGTTGTTTTGTATTTTGTTTTTTTCGAGACAGGGTTTCTCTGTGTAGCCCTGGCTGTCCTGGAACTCACTCTGTAGACCAGGCTGGCCTCGAACTCAGAAATCTACCTACCTCTGCCTCCCAAGCGCTGGGATCAAAGGCGTGTGCCACCACCGCCCAGCTCTTTTTTAAATTCTTAAACAAATCGTGGAGTCACCTTAGTAGCTCTCTGTAATTCTTCCAGACTCCTGCCAGGCTCAGCCTCAGTCCTTCCAGGACTTTCCTGGTCTTTTAAATTACAATTTTATCTGTCGACTTTCAGTGCATGTGCACATGTGCAGGTTCCTGAGTATCATGGTTCTTGTGGAAGGCAGAGGAGGACCTGTGGAGCCATTCTCTCCTACCACGGAGGTCCTCGGGTCCTTGGGCTGGCCAACAGGTGTTGTCATCAGCTGAGCCATCTCACCAGCCCTTAACGATCTATTTTTATAGTGGCCCCAAACTGTTATATTGTTAATTTCTCTGTGGCTCATGTTTATAGTCCAAGCCATTTGGGAGGCCAAGAATGGAAGGTTCTGAGTTTGACGTCTTCTGTGTGACACAGTGGTGGCCTGTGTGTGTGGTAGCATGTGCTCACAGCCCCAAGCACTCGAGAAACTGAACCCAACCAAGCAGCCTCTTTTCCTGAGGAAGAGACGTTCTATCTTCTACCCTAGAAGCCATCATCCCTTGCCCTCATCGGTGCAGCGCTTCGCCTTTCATGTGTTGGTCAGCTTTCTGTTGCTAAAGTCCCAAGTGGTCCCCGAGGAAGAGAGGATGGACTCTGACACAAGCTACTCTCCTAGGTCCGCCTTGTGCCACATGGCGTCTATTTCGAGACTCACTTAAACCGCTGAGTATTACCGCTCAGTTCTGCCCTCTACCTTACGATGTATGGGGTGGTTCTCCTGCAGCAGGAGATTGAATTTGTTCATCCATCCTTCTGTGAATGGACACTTGAACTGGTCCTCTAGTTTGGGGCTATTTTGAATAAAAATAGATTTTTTTGCATATATATATGTGTGCATACATGTGCATATGCATGTTTTCATGTGTATGAGAACATGTATATTCATATATGTGTGTGTGTGTATCAGGTTAATATTGAGTATCTTCTTCAGTTACTTTCTAACATATATAATTAAATATATGTTATATAATATATATATGGTAATTTTTTTTTTTTGGGTGCTGGGAATCAAAGTACAGTTCTTTGCAAGGATACTTAGGACTCTGCTGAACCATCTCTTCAGCCTCACACATTTATTTATTTTGTATTTGTGATTGTATGTGCTATATCATGTATATAGAAGTCAGATGACAGCTTTCTTTTTTTGTTGTTGTTGTTGTTTTTGTTTTTGTTTTTCGAGACAGGGTTTCTCTGTATAGCCCTGGCTGTCCTGGAACTCACTCTGTAGACCAGGCTGGCCTCGAACTCAGAAATCCACCTGCCTCTGCTTCCCAAGTGCTGGGATCAAAGACATGCGCCACCACTACCTGGTTCTTTTTTTTTTTTTAAAGATTTATTTATTTTATGTATATGACTACACTGTAGCTGTCTTCAGACACACCAGAAGAGGGCATTGGATCCCATTACAGATGGTTGTGAGCCACCATATTGTTGCTGGGAATTGAACTCAGGACCTCTGGAAGAGCAATCAGTGCTCTTAACCACTGAGCCATCTCTCCAGCCCCAGATGACAGCTTTCAGTAGTCCATTTCCCCTTTTTACATGTGGGTACCAGACATTGAACTCCACTCATCAGGCTTGGCAGCAAGGGCTCTCCACTCAACGACCCATCTGGCTGGCACTAGAAATACAATTTATATTTCAACATTACAACCTTGTACTTATAGATTCCTTGCCATTTTCTGGAGACTGTATTATTTGGTCTGTAAACAGTGTTTCAGTTTGGGTTTTATTGCTGTGAAAACACACCATGATCAGGGCAACTCTTACAAAAGATAACATATAATCAGGCCTGGCTTAGTTTTAGAGGTTCAGTTTATTATCATCATGGAGGGAAGCATGGCAGCATAAAGACAGACATGGTGCTGGAGGAGCCAGGGGTTCTACATCTGGATCCACAGTCAGCCAGGAAGGGCCTGTCTTTTTGCAGACAGCCAGGAGGAGGGTCTTGCTTCCACACTGGAGAGAACGTGAGCATAGGACCTCAAAGACCCCTTCTACAGTGCTGGCCCTCCTCCAGTAAGGCCACACCTGTTCCAATAGGGCCACGCCTCCTAGTGACACAACTGCTCCTGGGCCAAGCACATTCAAACCACTGCAGACACAATTTTCCTTTAAAAATTTTTTTGAGTTCCAGGACAGCCAGGACGATACAGAGAAACCCTGTCTCGAAAAAACAAAAACAGTCTGGTCTACAGAGTGAGTTCCAGGTCAGCCAGGACTATACAGAGAAACCCTGTCTCGAAAAACAAAAAACAAACAAAAAAAATTTTTTTTGAAATTAAAATCTAATTATATCATTTTCTCCTTTCCCATTCCTCCCTCCATCCCTTCCCACACACCCTTCTTCCAATCTCTTGCAAACTCATGCCCTCTTTTATTGGTTTGTTTGTTTTGTTTTGTTTGAGACAGGATTTCACTATGTAACCCTGGCTGGACTGGAGCTCATGATGTGGACCAGACTGTCCTCAAACTCACAGAGATCCACCTGTCTCAGTATTCCAAGTACTGGGATGAAAGGCATGGTCCACAATACCTGGCAAGACTTCTTTTATTTTTCTTAATTGTTGTTTCATATACATACATAAATCTATACATAGGTCTATATGCTCCTGAATGCACACAGGCTGCTCAGCTCGTGTGATATTACTCGTATGTACATAGTTTTAGGGCTGCCTGTTTGGTATCGGATGGCCAGTTGGGGGTTCTTCCCCGGGAAAGACTGTTTCTCTGTCTCTCAGAGATGTTTAGTTTCCTATAGTTCTAGGGTTGGCCCCTTTCCATGTTAGGATGTTTCTGCTGGTGTCCATGGTCAGGTCTTGTGTAGGCAGGCAGTCATGTTGAGGCAGTGAGCTGTCATGGGTGCAGCTTCCCTGAAGTCCCTAAGAGGAAATCTCACAGTGAACTTCCTGTTTCCTCGGCTCTTATAACCTCCACCCCCTGTTCTGCTACAATCTGATCCCCGAGTCCTGGGTACGGTGCGGGAGATGTGCTGTATCTGTGTAAGGGCACTTGCTCTCTGCATTTTGATCTGTTGTGGTTTTCTGGAATGGTCTCCATCTGTTGCAAGGAGACATTTCATTCCAGTCTTTAGACCTTCTGTTTTCTCTCATCCCACTTTAGTTTTGAGTTCTTATTCTTTCTTCTTCTTCTTCTTCTTCTTTTTTTTTTTTTAATACAAATGCTTTATTTAACAGTTGTGAGTCATTCCATGGGCTAGGTAGTGGATATCCAGGACCCTACCAACAGCAAGGTCAGCGCATCCTCCGAGCTTTTCTTTCTGACTCCAGTAGGGTGAGCACATTGCCCTCTCGAATGGGGCCTTTGATGACATTTTGGATCATAGAACGGCTGGTGTCATCCATAAATTCCACTTGTACCTGCCCATGTACTGTCCCTGTGAACCGGTCCTGCCCAGCGCTTTGGTTACCCTAGCCAGCCTGATGGGCTGCACGCGACTCGTGTTCATGATGTGGCGATCTGGCAGAGAGCTTATTCCCTCTTATTATATAACTTATATATACTCATTTATCAAGTTTGAGTGTATGTGTTGTATGCATGTGTGTGCATGCGTGTTCATGTTCACTCATGGCCATCATACCTCACACATGGAGGTCAGAGGACAACTTATAGAAGTTGATTCTCTCCTTCCATCAAGTGAGTTCCAGGGTTCGGACTCAGGCTTGACAGCGTGTGAGTCCTTATTCTTTTTTTATTTTTTATTTTTGGGTTTTTGAGACAGAGTTTCTCTGTGTATCCCTGGCTATCCTGGAACTCACTCTGCAGACCAGGCTGGTCTCGAACTCAGAAATCCGCCTGCCTCTGTCTCCCGAGTGCTGGGATTAAAGGTGTGTGCCACCACTGCCTATTGTGAGTCCTTATTCTTAATCTAGATAGACTTGATTGTCATTTCTTGTTGCTAATGAGAGTAATAGATACTATTTATCAAGTACCAAATATTATACCAGGCCCCGTACATGTACTATTTTTACATAACTCTCATGACACTGCTGTGAAATATCTATTGCCACATCCATCCTAGGGACAAGTAGTCAAAGCTGAAAAGGACAAACAAGTTACCAAGACCACTCAGTGTTTGATAAGTGTTGGAGCCGGGATTTGAACCCACAGGCATTTATTTAGTTTGACACTTATGCTCTTTCACAATGAGCTATAGGCAGAGCTGGCCCTTTAAGGATTCTTCTCCTGATTTCAGGTCAGATCTTCTTCCAGAATCCCATGTATGGAATGATGGGAATACAGAGACTCTTAGAAAATGTCATGTTCCTGGCTGCCCTCTGTACTGCTGTGGTTCCAGCTGGCCACAGTTATTTCCCTCTGGTTGTGTTGGCAGGAGAAGGAACAATAGGAACAACAACCCCCCTCTGGATCCTGGTGACTCTGTCTGTGCAGTTAATGCCTTATTCAGCCCCTGCAGGGGTGGAGCGGCATGGGGTCCTCAGCCATAGCTGTGACCAGGGTTCAGGCTGCCTGGTCAGGGTGGCCTTGGGCAGGAGTGATGAGGCCTCTAAGGATCCAATTTCAGTTGGCTGCCAAAGACTGAATGTCACTGCTTTGCAAGGTCACTTCCAGCTTCACTGTCTCTGACCCTGCCGGAATGGCTCAGCTTTGATTGAAGGTGCAGGCTGAAAAGAAGGGGTAGGGAGAGACTTGGCAGCATGGCAGGTGACATCAGCTTGGGTCCCGCCGTGAGGAACTGGGTGGGATTTGGGAGTGGAGGTGGCTGAGCTTCCTGGCTGGCCCTCTGGACATAGATTTTTAATTGTTTCTCGACAGCTCTTTTATGGGTCGGCTCTCCTGGGCCTCTGATTCCTCGTAATAAGGTTGGCTGCAGGCCCCAGAGAGAACTGCCCTCATCAGCAGCTTAGCAGTTTCTCCAAGAGGAGGCCTCTGGCTCCAAACCAGACTCCGCAGTCTCACTTCTTCTTCTTCTTCTTCTTTTTTTTTTTTAAAGCTTTTTTTTTTTTTTAAAGATTTATTTATTATTATATCTAAGTACACTGTAGCTGTCTTCAGGCACACCAGAAGAGGGTGTCAGATCTCATTACAGATGGATGTGAGCCATCATGTGGTTCCTGGGAATTGAACTCAGGACCTCTGGAAGAGCAGTCAGTGCTCTTAACCACTGAGCCATCTCTCCAGCCCGCAGTGCAGTTTTACTTCTTACTGAGAACATGCCCTGATCTGAGCTTGCCCAAGTCATGCTGGCTGCCAGGATGGAAGGGTGAGGGTCGGGGTCAGGTGGGGCAGGCAGACTGCTGAGCAACAGATGCTAAGCATGTGCTCTGTCACCTCTGTCACGCGGTCATTCCGGTCCCCGGGCTGACTGCATTTTCCAGATACCTGTTTGACATTTGTCACACTGCTTGTCAGGGTGGCTTGCTGGTTCCCTGTAGACTTCTGCCCAAGGTGTCTCTGTCTAGAACTGCTGTCACCCACACAAGAGGCTCAGAAGACCTGTGGGCATGTGTGTGCTGGCAAGTGTGTCACATGTTCCTACGCACATGGAGAGTGTGTGCCTGCTTCTGCCCGCTCTCTTTCCATCCTCCTCCCCGCAGTGTTCCTGATTACTTGACTTGTATTAGACTTCGGATGACATCACTGCTGACTTTAACCCCAATTTTAAGATATGCTGATACTCTAAAGAATGCTCTAGCCGGGCGGGCAGTGGTGGTGCACACCTTTAATCCCAGCACTTGGGAGGCAGAGGCAGGCGGATTTCTGAGTTCGAGGCCAGCCTGGTCTACAGAGTGAGTTCTAGGACAACCAGGGCTATACAGAGTTCCTTTCTTGGGGGTGGGGGGGGGAGAGAAAGAATGTTCTGTGTGCTGAGTGTCAGTAATTCAGAGTACAGAGGGAACTGAAAACAGAATGCCTCTGAAAAGGAAGGTTGAAAGAGAAAGGCTGGGGCTGGAGAGATGGATCAGTGGGTAAGAGCACTGGCTGCTTTTCCAGAGGTCTTGAGTTCAATTCCCAGCAACCACGTGGTGGCTCACAACCATCTGTAATGGGATCTGATGCACTCTTCTGGTGTGTCTGAAGTTAGCTACAGTGTACTTACATATAATAAATAAATAAATCTTTAAAAAAAAAAAAAAGAAAGAAAGAAAGAGGAAGGCTGGCCCTCCTACCCAGGGCTGACTCCTGACGTGCTGTGGCTTAGTTGAGATTGTCATGTTGCACAACCGTCTTGGAGTCCTGTGACCTTACTTATGGGATTTCTTCTCACTTTTTCCCCAGATGCCGTGACGGTGACACACTCACTGGGGTCTGTCCATGTTGGGGAGGAAGCTTCCTTCCAGGTGTGACAACATTCATCTGGGCATGTCTGAAGTACCCTGGGCCCATGGACCTGAAGCATCTGGTGGGCCCCGTTCTATGGCTGTGTGGCTGTTGTGGGGGTTTCTCTGTTGGGTTCTCCTCACCTGGGTTTGCTGGGAGACCTTCAGCTCAGGGTTTTACAGTGAGTGTGGGGAAGGGAGCTCTGAGGCTTGTAAGGGGTACAAAACTACGGCTGCTTCTTAGAGGTTACTATTGCATGGCTGGGATGAACAGGGTTTAAAGGCAGGCCAGTTAACACAGCCGCATGGCAGCAGGCTTTCTGATTGGGTTTGATCCGAAGCCAGTCTTGCCCAGAGCTGTGTAATTTGGTTTGTTTGTACTGCTGTGCCCCAACCTGCCTGGCCATGTTGAAGACTGTTGGGCACCCTGTCTGTGGTTAGGGACAAGTACCTCATCAGATTCCAAACAGAGCTGTGTGTTAATCAACAGGAATGAGCTAGGCCTAGTGGTACAGGTCTGTAATTCCACTCACTCTAGAGGTGGAGGCTGAGGCAGGAGAATTGCAAATTCAGAGCCTGTTTGGACTGCAGAGAGAGTTCAAGGCTGCCTTTGACGACTTTGTGAGGTCATCTCTCTCCCCCTTAAATCAGTCAGACTTGAAGAGTCAGGCTGTTGAAGTCTGGTCCTGCCCTCAGATGTACAGTCTTAGGATGGAAGTAGATTTAGAATATTTCTCTCCTATGGCTAAGACTGCCCTTCGACCCCCGTAGGAAGTCCTTGTGTCTCTTGCCTGGTTTCTGCATAGCTTGCTAATACCAGCTCACTGGATCATTACCCTGGGGAACTTCTGAGCACATGAGTCCTGGACTAGAAAGCCACGTACCAGCAGCAGCCATATTTATGGAACATTGGCCTTAGAGCAACAGAGCCCTTAGAAACTAGGAAGATGGCTCCCAGCTTGTAGAGGGCTGCAGTATAGTTGAGGGTCAGAAGGATAGTTAATTTAGAGTACACTGGGGTTTCGACCTGCACAAGGACATTGTTTTTAAATTTTTCTTTCTTTCTTCCTTTCTTTCTTTCTTTCTTTCTTTCTTTCTTTCTTTCTTTCTTTCTTTCTTTCTTTCTTTCTTTCTTTCTTCCTTCCCCTCTCTCTCTCTCTCTCTCTCTTTCCCTCTCTCTCTTTCTTTCTTTCTTTCTTTCTTTTTGGTTTTTCGAGACAGGGTTTCTCTGTGTAGCCCTGGCTGTCCTGGAACTCACTCTGTAGACCAGGCTGGCCTCGAACTCAGAAATCCACCTGCCTCTGCCTTCCAAGGCTGGGACCAAAGGCGTGTACCACCACTCTGCCACACTGCCTTGCTCTTTTTAAATTTCTTTTTTCTTTTTATTTATTCTGAATGTGTGTGTAATGGCGTGGGGTGAGGGGCACGTGTGCTCCAGCATGCAAGTCGAGGTTAGAGGAGACAATTTTGTGGAGTTGGTTCTCTTCTTTGATTGGCTTCTGGGAATCGAACTTGGGGCCTCAGACTTGAGTGGTGAGTGCTTTACCCACTGAGCAATCTTGCCAGCCAGCAAGAGTCTCTTCAATAATTCAGTGGGCTTGAACGATGGACCTGTAGCCGGGGGCTCTCAGAAGGCTTCTTAGAAAATAAGGGTTAGGAGGAGTTTGTGTGGTGACACCTGTTGCTCAGGTGGTCTGCAGTCTGTCCCTGCTGCTGGATGACTTTTGGCTTCCCATCCCCTCTCAGACCCAACCCGTCTCCAGCCTGTCTGGAAGGGCATGGTGGATGAGCTGTTGCAGTGACCGTCTGGGTCCCTGCTCTGAGATAACGAGGCCATTTTCCTATCATCAAAGCAGGCGGCGTGGAAAGTGGGTGGAGAGTGGGTGGACTGTGTTGGTGCCTTCTGAGGTGTGCCTTGCTTTCCACCCTAGCAGTAACTTCCCGGAGGTGAGGGCCAGGAGTCTTTCTTGGTGACTACAACTGATAGTCGTCCTCACAGAGGCTGGCACCAAAGCCGACCCCACCCATCCCTCTTTCCTGCTCCCAACAAAGACTTCCTGCCCTTAACCTCTGGACTGCCCAGCCCCTCCTTTCTGTCCCCATTCTACTGTTTAGCAGGGGGCCCCGCAGGGAGGTGCACAGGCCAGCTAGGGGGAGGGGAGAGGCTGGCTTGTTCCTTCCAGCAGCTGAAGAGGGTGTAGTCTAGGAGACAGAGGGCCCTGGAGAAAGGCACTCAGTCTCCAGCCTGCTCCCAAGCCAAGGGACCCATTAGGTTGTGCTCATTCCCTTGTCTGTTATATTGCCATACTGAAGATGGCCTGCCCATTAGCAGAGGAATGCCCAGCCCCTCCCAGTGCCTTACCTCTTCCTTCACCCGTGTCTGTGCCGACTTCTTTCATATCAGAATTGGGGCCCAGAGCCATAGTCACCTAGGCCCTGCTTTTGCCCGTGTCTGGGCTTGGTGACACACTTTAACCTTAGTATTCAGGAGACAGGCAGGTCACTTGCATTTGAGGCCAACCTGGTCTCTATACATATTTTTTTCAAGACAGCTAGAGCTATATAGAAAGACCCTGTCTCAAACAAACAAACAAACAAATGCAGGTACTCCCAGATCCCTGGTGTGCAGGGTTGCCCTTAGTGGATCAGCAGCTTGTGGGGTCTCCACATCACCCAGAGGCAGGAGGCCTTACCCTCTCCCAAGGCTACTGGTTTCTTTGGTCAACCAGACTCCCGAGCCTCCTAGAAGTCCCTGCTGGAATCCCTGCTGGTCCCCCTCCCCCAGCCATGCAGGATGTGCTGCTATTAATAAGGCACCAGCCCTCTCCCTCCTTCCTGCAGCTCCCTTCACGGTGACCCGTGACCCGCAGCCACTGGTGGATGGTGCACTCAGCCACAGTGGGGCTCCCAACTTCACCCAGTGACCTGGGGCGCGGAGGACAGGTAGTCTGGGAAGAGAGCCAGTGTTTGAGTCCCTCAGGGTACCTGGATGCCAGCATGTGTCCTCAGCGGGTCCCAAGCCCTTGACAGCTTGTTTCATCTGTCCAAATGCCCCTCCATCCATCTGGCAGTCCTCTGGCTGCATCTTGCTCCTGTGCTCGCCCTGCCTTGGCCTCCTCCGAAGGGACATCTCCTGGGCACCTGGTAAATTGTGGACCAACTTTTGCCTCTGGACCTCCTTTCTTCACCCCCCTCCTTCCTCTCTCTTCCTTCCCTCCCTCTCTCCCTCCCTCTCAGGGCTGTTGCTGGCTGCTGCCTCCTCCTCCCTGCCTGAATCTGCAGCGTGACTGGAAAGAGGCTGAATTAATCAGCAGATTGAAGCTGCGCTCTCTCTGCGCTCTGCTGCGCCCTGTTTTCTGCAGCACCCGCCTCTCGCTCACACACCTTCTGGCCCTCTCCCTTCTCGTCTTTCACACAGTCTCGCTCTCTCATTCTCTTCATTCTCTTCCGCTGCTTCCTCTATCCTTTCGGGTGGTGTTGGGAGCTATTACACCTGACTGCTGGTCCCTCAGGCTCTGCCCCATGCTCTTCAAGCAGGCAGAGCTATGGATCCCCCACCAGGGCAAGCCCAGCACGGTGAGTAGCACAGCTTAACTTTGAGAATTCCCTGCTTATGAAGGAGTCTTTGCTTTGTGGTTGCCAATGGAGTCCTGAAGATGCTGCAGAAGAGGAGGGAGCTAGACTGAGCCTGAGATAACCGGGTCTCTGGAAGGAGATTGGGACTAAGTGCCAAAAAAGCTGTCATGTCTTGGAATGGCCAGCCAGGCTTTCAAGTTACCCAGAGCAGCTTTGGAGAGTGAGTGTCCTGGGGGGGAAAAGGGCGCTAGGACTCAAGGCTGTGTGTGCGTGTGTGTGTGTGTGTGTGTGTGTGTGTGTGTGTGTGTGTGCGTATATGTGTATATATATGTATGTGTATGTATATATGTAAGTGTATATGTATGTGTGTATATATATGTGTATGTGTATATATATGTATGTATATGTGTATATATATGTATGTATATGTGTATATATATGTATGTGTATATGTATGTGCGTATATATATGTATGTATATGTGTATATATATGTATGTGTATGTGTATGTGTATGTGTATATATATGTATGTGTATGTATATATGTATGTGTATATATATGTATGTATATGTGTATATATATGTATGTGTATATATATGTATGTGTATATGTATGTGTATATATATGTATGTATATATGTATGTGTATGTGTATATGTATGTGTATGTGTATATATATGTATGTGTATGTATATATGTATGTGTATATGTATGTAACGAAAACTCAGGGTCTGGATGCTGCAGATGAGTCCAGATGTGCCCAGCCAGACTCAGAGGGATGGGTGCTGGCTGACTGTACTTCAGGGACTGGGGTCGTGCTGAGCTCAGGCTCCTCTCCACCTGTACTGATTAAAGCAGCTGTGAGGGGGTGGCCTGGGGAAGGGGTCCAGCTCACTATAGCTGCTGGTCATCTGTTGTCAAGGCTACCAGCCAAGAGCTAAATCTGTAACATGTCTTCCTGAATGTAAGGCCATGATCTTCTTGTTTCTGAAACAGTAGAAACAGTAGAGTGGGAAGAACAGTTGCTGTGTGGAGAGAATCTCAGGTGTGCTCTGCGGGGACACAGGCGGGGTGTGGGGGCTTCTACCTTAGGTGTGCTCTGCGGGGAC
>NW_022196911.1:112182296-112186380 GCF_008632895.1 Mastomys coucha
ATGTGGGGGCTTCTATATCAGGTGTGCTCTGTGGGGACACAGGTGGGGTGCGGGGTGGGGGGCTTCTACCTTAGGTGTGCTCTGCGGGGACACAGGCAGGTTGCGGGATGTGGGGGCTTCTACATCAGGTGTGCTCTGGGGACACAGTCTGGGTGCAGGGTGGTGGGGCTTCTATATCAGGTGTGCTCTGCGGACACAGGTGGGGTACGGGGGCTTCTTGGCGAGGTGGGTGGTCAGCTGTTGGAAGGCTCATTAGACAACTTGATCCACCTTGGCAGTGGGGTCCTGCTCAGCACTAGGTTACTGTTGATGACTTATCACGAGTGCTAAGTCTCACTCGTACTCCTCTTTAGCGGTGGCCAGCTTCCTCTGAGCAGACTTGCTTTTGCCTGGCACGGTGGGCAAATCGCAGTGCATAGGAGGCAGAGGCAAGCAGATCTCTGACTTTGAGATCAACATGATCTACCAAGTGAGTTCCAGGGCAGCCTGGGCTACAGAGTGAGACCCTGTCTCAAAACCTGAACCATCCCAACCCAACCCAAACTGCCTTTCTGGCTCAATTAGGCTCCCTTTGCTCCAACAGTAGTGGGAAGGGCTGGTCTGCCTGAAAGACTTCACTGTTCTTTTGTCCTGGTCCCTCTGGTATGGAAGCCTTGCTCCTGACCCCAAGAATATGCCTAGAGGTGCCAGCAGCAGGGAAAGGTGTGAATTTTTAGCATCTGAGAAGCAGGAGAGAGCTGGTTAGCCATGGGAACATAATTATGGCACATCAAAATGTCCCTCCCCCTTCCCTACCTCAGCAGGTAAAGAAAAGCAGAGTGTCTGTAGCCTGTGTTGGTTTAGGATGTTTGTTGTTTGAGTAATAGGAACTTCCTGCAGTCTCTTCAAGGTGCCCAGAACCATGGAGTGCCCTGTCTCAGTCTGCAGAGAAGGTGGCTCTGCCTGCCTGCTCCTTCACACACAAAGTATGGTTTCCCACTGAGCTCCTTAGCTCTGGATCTTCTGCCACGTGGGACAATGCTAAGATACAGTGAGGGAAACAGAGATTTAACCCTTTACTCTGGCCCATCTGCCACCAAGGGGTGAGCCTAATAGGCTTAACAGTGGACATAGTTGAAGTCTGGAGAGGAGACTGGCTCGGAAGGCCCACATCCTCACCACAGGCCAGCCTGTAATTACAGAATAGCTTATTTTCTCTGTGCTGCAATGTCTGTAATCCCCTGTCTGGAGTTGGTGCCCCCAGCCAGACACAGCATGTGGGAGCAGAAGAGTGCAGACAACTCTGGAGGTGTCTTGTCCAGGGGGCATCTGTTACCCTCTGACCATGCCCCCCTCGCCTGGAGAAGAGCAGAGTACCTGGGACAGAGAAATCAAGTAATGATTGGGCGCACAGTCCTGTTCATGGGGCTGCAGAGAAGGAGGCAGCGATGTCAGGGTAGCCACGGTAGCTCAGGGAGCCAGTGAGTGGGCTCTACAGGCTGGCTACAGAAGGGATGCCTCCCAGGTTCTCCTCAGCCTTACTGGGAACTGCTTCCTCCTGGGCACGGGTCCAGCAGCTTCTAGAGTTACCCTATGGCCCATGCAGTTTGCCGCATCCTTTTTCCTTCTTTGTCCCGGTTTCTTGAACACCGCCCTTGTCTCTTCCCTCAGTTCTCCCTACCTCCACTGTTCTACACTTCATGACTGTCAGAGGTGCGGTCTCTGAATGCTCTCCATCCCAGGAACTCTTGGATCAGGCTCTGCGGGGAAGCTGGGGGAGACTGAGTCCCAGAGAGCAGGCATGGGTGAGGGAAGGTGCTAGGAAGCCCAGATCTTCCTCCCCACATTGGCAGGGAGGACAGGCCCAGCCTGCCCTTTGTAGCAGCTCCTTTTCTTTCTTCTCCAGAGCCCCATGAGGCCTCTGTCCCTCGGGAAGGTCGTGTAATAGACCCCACCTGACTGAGGCTCCCGAGGGCTAGGGCTCCTACTGGGTTTAGGTTAAGAGCTAAGAATCTTATGGTGAACATACTCTGGAAAGCTGAGGTGCCCATTGACAGGTAATGCGGGGATTCTATTCATGTGCAATTCAAGGTATGTTGCACTAGGTCCTGCCCCCGAGGCCTGGCAGCTTCTTAAAGTCACACAGGTGTGTATCCCCCCCAACCCCCGCCCCCACGCCCTCCCTCTAGGGCTAAATCAAGTGAGCAAGGAGAAAGCTGGGGGATACCTTTGGGACTAGGCCAAGAAGGAGGAGTGCAGAGTGACAGTAGGCAAAGCAGGCTCCTCAGAGGGCAGACATGGGGCATTGGCATGGGGACTTAGGACAAAGAGCCCAGTAGCAAGGCCAGTGTGTCCCTGCAACCTGGCATCGGGATTCCTCAGTAGACAGCCATGAGGAGCCTGAGTCTAACATCCACTGGTTTTGCTTGGACTTCCTCTGATGAGAACTCTTCAGGTGGCCTCTGGGGAAGACCTGCTCCCCTTCAGGTGGTCTCCGGGGAAGACCTGCTCCCCTTCAGGTGGCCTCTGGGAAGACCTGCTCCCCTTCAGGTGGCCTCCGGGGAAGACCTGCTCCCCTTCAGGTGGCCTCCGGGGAAGACCTGCTCCCCTTCAGGTGGCCTCCGGGGAAGACCTGCTCCCCTTCAGGTGGCCTCCGGGGAAGACCTGCTCCCCTTCAGGTGGCCTCCGGGGAAGACCTGCTCCCCTTCAGGTGGTCTCCGGGGAAGACCTGCTCCCCTTCAGGTGGTCTCCGGGAAGACCTGCTCCCCTTCAGGTGGTCTCCGGGAAGACCTGCTCCCCTTCAGGTGGTCTCCGGGGAAGACCTGCTCCCCTTCAGGTGGCCTCCGGGAAGACCTGCTCCCCTTCAGGTGGCCTCCGGGGAAGACTCCGGGGAAGACCTGCTCCCCTTCAGGTGGCCTCCGGGGAAGACCTGCTCCCCTTCAGTGGCCTCCGGGGAAGACCTGCTCCCCTTCAGGTGGCCTCCGGGAAGACCTGCTCCCCGGCAGGAACTCTGCCTCTTGGGCCATTCATTGCCTTAACATTTGCAGCTGTAGATCCTCCCTGCCCCCATCAGCTTCATCCCAGAAGTTTTGATGCAATGGGGTCAGGGTGGCACCTGGACAGGCAGGTCTTTGACAGCTGCAGGTACTGATGCAGGCTTTGTGTTGACATCCTCCACTAAGGTGTCACTGGGGTTAATGAAAGTATGCTATGCGTGTAGTCATCCATTCTCACATCCACTCAACAGGCGTGAGTGTGGTCCCCTCTGCTGTGGGTCAGTGGGGAGGACTTGTGGAGATGGGACAAATCAGTACCTGTTTTCAAGGAATTTAAGGGACAGAGGTAGAGCCAGACCCGCGGGCTGAGAGCCAGGCTATGCCAGTCCAGACCTGCGGGTTGAGAGCCAGGCTATGCCAGTCCAGACCCGCAGGCTGAGAGCCAGGCTATGCCAATGCTACCAGAGCCCATACCTGAAGTGAAGCCCTGGGCTTTAGGAATTGTCCCTCCCACAGGAGGTGATGTTTGAGCTGTCTGAAGAAAAAGAGTTCTCTGGTGGCAAGGGTCTCCGTGGCTAGAAGTACACAAGGCCTTTGCGCATGCGCTAAGGAGCAAGAGCTACAGAAGGGAGTTGCTGGGCCGCCACAGAGCCTAAGACCTCCCAGGGCAGGCACAAGGGTGTGGAGTAGGTTTTAACAGTCAGGAGAAGAGGCTGGAGAGGTAACCCAGGGGATAATGGTGCCTGCCATCAAGCCCGATGACCCAAGCTAGGTCCCTGGGATCCATCTGTCAGAAGGAAAGAACTGGCTCCTGAAGTTGTCCTCTGACCCCGTGGGTCAAATGTAATAAAAAAGGAAAGGAGTCAGCTGCTGAGGGTCTTTCTGTGTGGCTGTGTCTGCCCGGCCGGGGTGTGGCAGTGGTTCGGACAAGGTTAAAGATGAGGTGGGAGGGAAAGGGGTGTGTGTGGGCAGGGGAAATGGAGCCTGGGATGCTGCCGAGGGGACTGGGGAGAAGAGGAGACTGTGGGAGGAGGGGGCTGTGGGAGGAGGAGGAGGCTGTGGGAGGAGGAGGAGGAGGCTGTGGAGGAGGAGGAGGCTGTGGAGGAGGA
>NW_022196911.1:112186702-112190257 GCF_008632895.1 Mastomys coucha
GAGGAGAAGGAGGCTGGGGAGGAGGAGGAGGCTGTAGAGGAGGAGGAGGCTGTGGGAGGAGAAGGAGGCTGGGGAGGAGGAGAAGGAGGCTGGGGAGGAGGAGGAGGCTGTGGGAGGAGAGCTGACTCTGGCAGGGGGTTGGGATGAGTTTGGAGTTTTGGATAGTTTCTGTTTGTTGTGAATCAGGTCAGTAGGCTGGCTTGTACCCAGAGCAGGGACTAGCTGGGAGGGAAATGTAGACCTTGAAAGCAGGGAGGGGGTCGGTGAATCCACAACTGACAGGGACCTCCCTGGAGACTTCCAGCAGTTGGTGGGATGGGTTGTGGGGCAAAAGGAGGAGGAACAGTTGGAGTCAAAGAAGGAGTAGAGCCGCTCGGCACACACCTTTAATCCAAGCACTGGGGTTGGAGTGGGATGGAGTGGGGTGGGGTAGGGGGCAGAAGCAGGCAGATCTATGCGTTTGATGTTAGCTTGGTCTACATGGAGAGTTCTGTGACTGCACAGGGCAACACAGTTGAAACTCTGTCTCAAAAAACAAAACAAAACACAAGAGGAGACAGGAGTGGGTGGTTCTTAACAAACCATGGGCTGACTGTGAGGTCCCTCAGCCTACCGTGACCAGTCTATGCTCAGGGTGGCTGTGGGGACAGGACAGTGTGCTGGAGTGTCGCCTTTCCCCTGAGGTTATGGCCTGCCTAGTCTTTTAGTGTTACAAAATTCTGTTTTGCAAAATAGTGGTGTTAGAAGGTAAAGGTGGTAGGGTTTTCTATTTTTTCCTTAATTTTGTGTGTGTGTGTAGATCTTGGACACCTTGCTGGTCTCCTTGTACCATGTACCTTTGGACTTAGGTCATCATGTTTAGCAGCCCTGGCCTTTATTGGCAGAGCCATTTCACCAGCTCTAAGTTCTTCTTAAATGCCTTTCCCAGAAACAGTTAACTAACATCTCAGAGAAGTAGACATCACAGGGGATGTCATTCGCACCTGTAATCCTAGCACTGAGGAGGCTCTGTGAGTTCAAGGCCAGCCAGGAATATGTGGACCTGCCTCAGACAAAACAAGTAAACACCACCACCAACAACAAAAAAGAAACATATCTTTTGGTCTTTGAAACCTGAAAGACCCATGAAGTAAAATGGGGTGTGGGAGTGGGAGCAAGAAGAGTCTGATGGGGCAGAAGACTGTGCAGCTCAGTGGGTGGAGAACTGAATGAGCGACTGAGTTGACAGTGAATGAAAAAAAAGAGAGATAAAAGGAAGGAAGTGGCTGTTCCTAGGTGTGGTGGAGGAGAAAATTTATTGTAGATAAAAGGGAGAGCATGGCCAGAGGGAGGGATGTGTAGTAGAGTCCAGAGTGGACATTACTGGGAGCTGTGTGAGGAGAGGGAGAGGGAAGGAGAGAGAACCAGGCGCGACAGCCAGGAAGGCAAAGGTATGAAAGGGGTGGGCATCCAAAATGGAGAGCTCAGGGTGTACAAGCCTGTGACCCTGTGGAGGGTCCTGTGATGGGTATGGGAGAATCTGGTGCTGGTCTGCTTTGACATGTTAAATAGGCTCCTCAGCCATTTGTCCTGGGGTTGAAACTCAACTTGAAAAGTACTTTTTTTCTTTTATTCTTAATTTAGTTCAAGTAGTATAGGGGTCTGGAGAGGGAGGAAGAGCCTGAGGTCAGTGAGTAGGTCTGGAGGTCTGGACAGGGCCCTAGGGGGATGCTGACTCTTTCTGATTCCCTGCAGGGAGAGCCCCCCTTGGCCCTGGGCCTGTCTACCCGGAAGGCCCTCAGTGTCCTAAAGGAGCAACTGGAGGCTGTATTGGAGAAACACCTCAAAGAACGGAAGAAAAGTCTTACGTGGAAGGTGAAGCTTCCTTCGGGGTGGCCAGAGCTTTTCTGGGTAGGCAGAGAAGCTGGGAGCCCTGTCTCAGGACCCTGCGCTTGTCCCCTGAAAAGGGAAGACTCAACTGATACTTCACGCAATCAGAAGTTCCAGTTTGCTGGGTGTGATGCTCCACTCCGCTTGCTGGAGGTGGCCATAAGAAATGGGTAGGCCCGAGGCATAAGAGGTAGATCGGAGCTGGCTGGGATGCTCACGGCCTGCCTGTCCTTTCCCCTAGGAGGCATGGAGGAGCAGCTTCCTGCACCTTAGTAACCGCTGCTCCTGTTTCCACTGGCCGGGGGCTTCCCTCATGCTGCTGGCTGTGCTGCTGCTGTTGTGTTGCTGTGGGGGCCAGCCAGCTGGGAGGTGAGCTCTGGTCCAACCCTTAGGATATCCCAGGGCTCTGAGGGGCTGTGACCTGAGGATAGCATACCCTCTCCCCTGACTGAGGTCAGAGACCTGCCTAGAGGCAGGAGACAAGTGAGACTGGCCTGAGGAATGGGGCATCTTGGGCTGTGGGGCTGGCTGGGAGGCCTTCTAACCGAAAACCCACAGTGTTGTCTGTGTCCCTGGACGCCAGCCGTGGAGTGGAGCTGGTAAATGCCTCTGCTCTGTTCCTGTTGCTGCTTCTCAACCTCACCCTCATTGGGCGGCAAGATCGGCTGAAGCGCCAGGAGGTGGAACGCAGGCTCCGCGGGATCATTGACCAAATCCAAGGTGAGGCTGAGGGTCAGATCAGTCTGGAGGGAAGCCTCCTATGATATGTCAGAACACCTTCAGGAGTTAGAGGACGGTCCCACCCTCATGAGCAGAATGCGGAGGTCTGTGGGACAGCCATGGTCACCAGGCAGTGGTTGGTGAGAGGGAAGTTGAGGATTTCCCCCCCACCCCCCCACATCTGTCTTGTCCACTGGTATTGGCCCAGAGGAGTGAAAAGCTAAGATGCTGCTCACTGGGAACAGGGCTGAGCAGAGAGTTGGGGCCCCAGATGAGCAGTCAAAACTCAAGGAAAGGAGTGTTCCTGAAGGAGAGGGGTACTGACCACGCTCAGCCCAGCCGTCATGTACTGAATCTGGCTGTAGCTCCAGGCTTCTACTCCCCAGGGGACGTGTGATAGTGTCAGAGAAGCTGCGGCCCTTGCTTGCTGACTGTGGGTTGTCCTCTGAAATGCATGGACAGTACATAAGTGTTCAGGAAGAATTTATTTGTTTTCTTAGTGTTCTGAAATGGTGAATTAGTCGTATGTAACCACATTGCTGGCACTGGAAGTAGGAGGTATCTAAGAAAGATGGCCCTGTTCCCTGTGAACTCTGTCTCTTGCTTAGGAGCCCAGTCCCCAGGCTAGTTTTTTGACTATGATAGGATCCCCTGCTTGTCTATACAGCAGAGCACCAGTAGGGAGAGGCAGGATAAGAAAAAGGCTCTCCATTGGCCTGAACCTGCAGTGGCTATACAGCTGACAAGTGAACATTCTAGAACCAGTCAGACGTAGGGTGACAGGAGCCTCCTGTGGCTCCCTCCTGCTTCTCCAGAACATTCTAGATGGACATTCAGCTCCATGCTGTCCCTCCGTGCCTGTCCCCACGCTGTCCCTCCATGCCTGTCCCCACGCTGCCCCTCCATGCCTGTCCCCACACTGTCCCTCTGTGCCTGTCCCCACGCTGTCCCTCCATGCCTGTCCCC
>NW_022196911.1:112190272-112198475 GCF_008632895.1 Mastomys coucha
ATGCCTGTCCCCACGCTGCCCCTCCATGCCTGTCCCCACGCTGCCCCTCCATGCCTGTCCCCACGCTGTCCCTCCATGCCTGTCCCCATGCAGTCCCTCTGTGCCTGTTCTGCATGCTGTCCCATCCTGACAGCCATCTCTTGTTGCCTGCAGACAGGTTTATTGTGTCTTACCCCCTCCCCACAGTGCTGGAATAATTCTTGACTCACTTGGCACTAGGGAAGGAGTCTCAGGGAAGGCACTGCTGACCCGGGGTGCGTTTGCATGCACAGGGAAGGTTGCACAGGCCTGGGGCTGTTGTTTCTCTTTTCACTAGATGCTCTCAGGGATGGAAAAGAGATCAAGTGGCCGAACTCCATGTATCCAGACCTCCACATGCCCTTCGCACCGTCCTGGTCCCTTCACTGGGCGTACAGAGATGGACACCTGGTGAACCTGCCAGTTAGCCTGTTGGTAGAAGGAGATATCATAGCCCTGAGGCCTGGCCAGGAGTCCTTTGCCTCCCTGAGGGGCATCAAGGTAATGGAAACAGCTAGGGGAGTATCTAAAACTAGGAGTCCTTAGGCTAGAGATCTTGAATCTTCCTGGCCAGCTTGGGGCTTCACAGGAAACTTGGGCAGGACTGGAATCTCCTCCTCCTGCTGCTTGACTTTTCCTGGATTCTTAAGCCCTAGAAACCCAAGTCCCATAGGGCCCACCCCAACAGGCTCATTGCTAGTTAGCGGACCCTTGGGAGCCATTTCTACTTAGCTGGCACTGTCCAGAAAGAGTGATCTTGCCAACTATGGTGATACACACTTGTAATTCAAACACTGTGGAGGCTGAGGCAGAATTGAGAGTTCCTGGGTAGTATGAGATAGTGAGACTGTCTCAAGAAACCCAAAACAAAACAGTTCCCCCCTCCTCCCTCCCGACCTCCATATCTCCCCACTCCTATCCACTCCCTAAATCCACCCCAGTGCACTCTGATTGATCCCTCACCCCACATCAATGCTGACAGGATGACGAGCACATTGTCTTGGAGCCTGGAGACCTGTTTCCCCCCTTCTCTCCACCACCATCACCCCGGGGAGAAGTGAAGAAAGGGCCACAGAACCCCCAGCAATACCGGCTCTTCCGAGTCCTGGAAACGCCTGTGATTGACAACATCAGGTAGCTCTGTCACTTTCCTTGTCCTGCTGTCTTCTCCTTTAGTGCTTCCAGTTACAAGGAAGGAGCCTCCTACATTCTTGGCCCTGCCAATAACAGGCGCCTCCTCGGCCTCTCGTGAGCATTTTTAGATTGAAGGAATGCCTGTGGAAGTGGTCAGATCCCCTCTCTCAGGGCACTGTGTGGTCCAGGCCAGGGCCAAGCCTGGCTAGGGAATGACAGGACCTGGAGGTATTTGGTGAAGCTTGTCCTGGAGGGAGGCCCAGAACCCTTTCAAACTGCGGCTGTTGGGCATCCTCCTGAAGAGAGCCTGAGGGTTGCCTCTTTTGCAGATGGTGCCTAGACACAGCCCTGTCCCGCCCGGTCACTGCTCTGGACAATGAAAGGTTCACAGTACAGTCAGTGATGCTTCACTATGCCGTGCCGGTGGTCCTGGTGCGTGGGGCAGCAGGGCAGGGGAGAGGGCAGACATGGGTGAGCTGCAGGGCCCAGCCCAGGAGAGAGTTTGTGTATGAGCCAGCAGTGTGTGAACCAGCAGTGTAAATGGCAAAGGAAGGGCCTCCCTTGGGAAGGCATTAAGACTGTGCCCATCCTGTCCCCACAGGCTGGCTTTCTCATCACCAATGCCCTGCGCTTCATGTTCAAGGCACCTGGGGTTACTTCCTGGCAGTACACTCTTCTCCAGCTCCAGGCAAGGATGGTCCTTCTCCCTGCTGTGCCAGGCTGCCCTGGTCCTCCCTCCTCCCTGCTGTGCTGGTCTGCCCTGTTCCTCCCTACTGTACCAGTCTACCCTGGTCCTCCCTACTGTGCCAGTCTGCCCTGGTCCTCCCTGCTGTGCCAGTCTGCCCTGGTCCTCCCTCCTCCCTGCTGTGCCAGTCTGCCCTGGTCCTCCCTGCTGTGCCAGGCTGCCCTGGTCCTCCCTGCTGTGCCAGTCTGCCCTGTTCCTCCCTCTGGTTTTGTCTCCCTTCCTTTCAGCTCCCCGATAGCTGAATAGCTGTTTCTTTCTCCCTGGGGATGGCTGTGTAGCAGGGCATCCCTCCCCTTCTTCCCCACTCTGTAGACACAGCTCCTTACGACCTGGGCGTGGCTCACTCTCTCTCAGGTAAATGGCATGTTGCCCATCCTCCCCCTGCTCTTCCCAGTCCTCTGGGTCCTGGCTACCGCCTGTGGAGAAGCTCGTGTCCTGGCCCAAATGAGCAAGGCTTCCCCCAGCTCCCTGGTAAGTTGTTCCCGAGCATCCAGAGGGCAGTGGCAGGAACAGAAACAGTTAACTGGCTGTGCCAGGAAGTGGGGCACGGGGTCAGTTCTACCTTGTTTCTAGCATGCTGAGGTTCTGGGAAGCTCTGTATGGGTCCAGGTACTTTCTGTTACCAACTGGGTTCCAGGCCAGGCCTACGTGTGGGTCCCATCCATGGGGAGTTGGGATTCTCTGGTGCTCCCTCCCGGGTCAGGAGCCTGGCAGGTGCCTTTGAGAAGGCAGGTTTTCCCTCACTGATGGCACCCTGTCTCTGCAGCTGGCCAAGTTCTCAGAGGACACTCTGAGCAGCTATACTGAAGCCGTCTCCTCTCAGGTAAACTGCTGAGCTAGGGACTCCGCTAGACCCCTGCAGGCATGAAGTACTGTGTTCTCCTTGGATCTCTGTAAACTGTGGCCTTGAGCTTCCACTCACTTTACCCATGTTGGGCATGACCTAGACCTGAACCTGTATTAATATCTTATCCTAGAACCCCACTTCCCAGCCTCCCCTGGACTTTCTTGATCTGGGTCCTATGGGCTGTCTTCAGGAAAATAAGGCTGAGCCCCAAATAGCCTTACAGACTGTCTTGTTTCCCATCAGGAAATGCTACGCTGCATTTGGGGTCACTTTGTGAGGGTGATCCAGGGCACATCACCAACCCTGAGCCACAGTGCCAGTCTGCTGCACAGCTTGGGCTCTGTTACGGTGAGGAGGCTCTGCTGGGAGGCCGTCCTGTCACTCTAGACCTTTTGGCTGGGTCTGGATTGTTCGTCTCTTCTGTGTGTGGCCACTGGGCAGTTAGACTAATACCGAGTTTTTTTCTAACCCTGCTTCTCTCCCCACAGGTACTGTGCTGTGTAGACAAGCAGGGGATCCTATCATGGCCAAATCCAAGTCCAGAGACTGTGCTTTTCTTTAGCGGGAAGGTGGAGCCCCCTCACAACAGCCATGAGGACCTCACAGACGACCTGTCCACCCGCTCCTTCTGCCATCCCGAGGTGGAGGAGGAGGTATGGCCAGCTCTCATGGGGGTTAGGTCAGGCTGCTTAGCCTCAGAGCTAGGCTTGTGGCCTTGGGAGAGAGGTTTAGGAGGGAAAAGGGGGCTCAGGATAAATGACCAGGCATGGCACGGGGCTTTAATCCCAGCACTCGGAAGGTAGAGGCAGGAGGCCAGCATGGTCTACACAGTGAGTTCCAGGACAGCCAGTGGCTCACAGAGAAACCCCATCTCAAAAAACAAAACACAGAGGCTAAGCAACATGAAACCCAGAATGGCACCACATGCCTCTTTGGTCTTAGGGAGCCACGGGGCTCTGGCAGAGACCTGTGCTCCTGTTCTCCTCAGCCCCATGAACGTGATGCCCTCCTTGCTGGCTCCCTGAACAATACCCTGCACCTTTCCAACGAGCAGGAGCGCAGTGACTGGCCCGGCGACGGTCCCAAGTGCTCTGAGCCCTTCTCTCATCACAAAGGGCACGGCCGCAGCAAACACCCATCTGGGTCCAATGTGAGCTTCAGCAAGGACACTGAAGGCGGAGAGGAAGAGCCCAGCAAGGTGAGAGGGAGATGTATGAGTAGAGAAGCCACTGAGTCTGTCACAGGCCTTCCTGCCTCCCTGCTAAAACTAAAAAAGCTCAGCTTGAGCCTTTGACAGAGTTCTGTGCAGCAGCCCTTCTTCTGTAGCTTCAAGCCTGGTCGCCTTTGACAGAGTCCTGTGCAGCAGCCCTTCTTCTGTAGCTTCAGGCCTGGTCGTCTTTGACAGAGTCCTGTGCAGCAGCCCTTCTTCTGTAGCTTCAGGCCTGGTCAGCAGGGTGAGGCTGAGGTTGGAGCCGAGGCTGCTCTGCGATGGGCCTTTGTCCCCATCCAGTGCTTCCCCAGGTTAGCAGCCTCCTAGTTGGGAAATATACAATTAGTTGTAAGTCCCTGTCAGGCGTCATCCCTGGTTAACGCAGACCAGACCTTGTCCCCTCCCTGTGTGGGCACTACCAGGCTTGTCGGATGTAGGTCCTATTGTTGATCTTAACCAAAAGGCCAGAGAAAATTGGTACAGATCCTAAAGAGAAGCCGGAGGTCACTGCCAGGCTCTCAGCAGTCATAGGAGAGTGTGGGGCGCCAGCCCCCTTCTGAGGATGGTTGGCTGTCTTGGGAGGCTAGTTCCAGGCCTGCTTGGGTGTGAGAGCCTTCCCCCACTTCCTCTCAGCCTGGGGCTTCCCTTACCCTCACATTTCCTCCAGGCCCAGCCTGGGACAGAGGGCGATCCCTATGAAGCCGAGGACTTCGTGTGTGACTACCACTTGGAGATGCTGAGCCTGTCCCAAGACCAACAGAACCCCTCATGCATCCAGTTTGATGATTCCAACTGGCAGTTACACCTTACCTCCCTCAAGCCCTTGGGCCTCAATGTGCTGCTGAACCTGTGTAACGCCAGCGTCACTGAGCGCCTGTGCCGCTTTTCCGACCACCTGTGCAACATCGCGCTGCAGGAGAGCCACAGCGCCGTGCTGCCTGTGCACGTGCCCTGGGGCCTCTGCGAGCTGGCCCGGCTCATCGGTATGGCACCATGGTGTTGGGGCGGGGCCACCTGAGTGACAGCTGGCTTTCAGAACAGGCCTGGCACTGACTGGCCCTGGCATTCATTTGTTATGAACATTGGCCACTCTTAGCTTCCTAGTCTGGCAAGATAAGGTGGGTTTTTTTTTTTTTCTTGGTTCTTTGAGACAGGGTTTCTCTGTGTATCCCTGGCTGTCCTGGAACTCACTCTGTAGACCAGGCTGGCCTTGAACTCAGAAATCCGCCTGCCTCCGCCTCCCAAATGCTGGGATTAAAGGCATACGCCACCACTGCCCAGCATCTGGCAAGATAAGTAATTGCTGGAATATAAAGATGTGAGGAGCTGGCCAGGCCAGCTAGATTCTGTCCTTCCACCTGTCCCACTGCGTGAGGTGGCCAGGGAGCCTGAGTTGCTGTCCTTGTTCATAGGCTTCACTCCAGGGGCCAAGGAGCTCTTCAAGCAGGAGAACCACCTAGCGCTCTACCGTCTCCCCAGCGCTGAGACCCTGAAGGAGACGTCACTGGGGCGGCCCTCCTGTGTCACCAAGCGGCGCCCCCCGCTCAGCCACATGATCAGCCTCTTCATCAAAGACACTGCCACCAGTAAGCCTCACTTCAGCTTGTCAGTAGACAAGCCTTCCCAAGGCTTTGGTGTGCAGAAGACTACCTATCCATGTACTCGGGGAAGGGAGGCTAAGTCAGCTGAATGCTAGGCCGTTCTCCACGTCCTTTGATGTGGGAGGGGCTGTGACCAGAGTCACAGAGAACGGGAGTCTCCAAAGGATATGGCTTGTAGTGCCTATATTCCTAGTCAATCAGTGTTCCGTGGTGGCTCTCTGACCAGGCAGTCCCTCCCTCTATCAGGGACACCTTTGTATCCTCTGTATGGACGGACTGTAGTGTGCTAGGTCAGAGGAAGGCAGGAGATAGTGTATGGCCTCATGGGGTCCATTTCCTACCACAGGCACAGAGCAGATGCTGTCCCACGGCAGTGCTGACGTGGTCGTGGAGGCCTGCACAGACTTCTGGGATGGCGCTGACATCTACCCTCTCTCGGGTTCAGACAGGTGAGGGAGGGCCTAGCTGCTTTGCTTGTCTGTCTGATGGTTGTGGGCCTGTCAAGACCACTTGGCCTATTCCTCCCCTACTTCTCTGACAGAAAGAAAGTGCTGGATTTCTACCAGCGAGCCTGCCTATCCGGCTATTGCTCTGCCTTTGCCTACAAGCCCATGAATTGCACGCTGTCCTCTCAGCTCAATGGCAAGTGCATCGAGCTGGTGCAGGTCCCCGGCCAGAACAGCATATTCACCATGTGCGAGCTGCCCAGCACGGTCCCTATCAAGCCAAACATCCGCCGCAGCAGCTGGAGCTCCGATGGTACTGTGTCCCAATGGAAATGGCATGGGGTGTCCTGGGGCTGAGAAGCCGGGGAACTAATGGGCTTCAGAGGGCCACGGCGTCACTCAGGAGAGTGCCATGGGCAGTCATAGAAATTGGGGTGACAGTATGGTACTCACTAGCTTGTGATATGGGGGAATTCTTCAGTCTCTCCTCATCTAAAACTAGGTGCCTTCTCTCCCTTCCTTGTGGATTTCTTGAGGTATTCAAGAGCATTAATGTATATAAAAGTATTTTCTTAGAAAGCTGTCAAATAACATTGGATAGAAACTCAAGTCTAATCTCTTAGAACATAAGGACATAGACTCTAAGCCATAACCCCAAGCATACACATTTGGCCATGTCTTGCAAGCCTAGGAAACCAGGCACTGAGTGTGGGCCCAACCACCTTGCCCTGGAGCAGGGCTGGGCGGAAGCTGAGCCATCTCAGCCTGGCTTCCTGGTCTGGTTACCTCACTGATGACTACTTCTCCTTGTCTTCTCTCTTATGTGCGTTGGCTCTTTATGTATCCTGGGTCTGTGTGCACCTGTGTGGCTGTGTGTGTGTGTGTGTGTGTGTATGTGTGTGTGTGTGTGTGTGTGTGTGTGTGTGTGTGTGTGGTCCCCTGGGGCCCTTATGCTCTGGGTGTGGCCTCGATGCGTGTGGCCCTGGGCTGCCTCCTGGAATCTGCCGGTTCCTCCATGTCCTGACTGGGCTGTGTCCTGGTTGTCTTGCCACATGCCGGCTGGCTTTTGTGTCTTGTGCCTGCCTGAAGAAGGGATCGGGGAGGTGCTGGAGACAGAAGACTGCATGCAGGCCCTGAGCGGTCAGATCTTCATGGGCATGGTGTCCTCCCAGTACCAGGCCCGGCTGGACATCGTGCGCCTCATCGATGGGCTGGTCAACGCCTGTATCCGCTTTGTCTACTTCTCTTTGGAGGATGAGCTCAGGAGCAAGGTGGGGAGAGCCTTCCTGTTTGTCCCCCCTGATCTTTGTAAGGCCCTCTGCTCATTGACGTCGGCTTTCACAGGTGTTTGCAGAAAAGATGGGCCTGGAGACAGGCTGGAACTGCCACATCTCCCTTACGCCCAACGGTGACATGCCTGGCTCTGAGATCCCTCCCTCCAGCCCCAGCCATGCTGGCTCTCTCCATGATGATCTGAATCAGGGTGAGGGCAAAGGCTTGTGTCAGGGATGGAACAAGTGGAAAGGTTCCCTTGTTAGGAAGTGTACTGAGCAGAAACATACATAAATCCCTCTTGAAATAGCCCACGTCCCTGTAGGCAGCGACTATGAGCTGTTAAAGGTGGCAAGCTGGAGGAAGAGGCTGTGTACTGTTGGCTCAGCCTTCCAGAAAGCCAGTCTAAGGTGAGAATGCGCTTTCCTCCCCACAGTGTCCCGAGATGATGCAGAAGGACTCCTCCTCTTAGAGGAGGAGGGTCACTCAGACCTCATCAGCTTCCAGCCCACCGACAGTGACATCCCCAGCTTCCTGGAGGACTGCAACCGGGTATGACAGTGGGCTGACCTGATTCAGGAAGAGAAGGGCAGGAAGAGGAGGAGGAGGAGATGGAGGAGATGGTAGAGATGGAGGAGGAGGAGGAGATGGAGGAGATGGTGGAGATGGAGGAGATGGTGGAGATGGAGGAGATGGTGGAGATGGAGGAGGAGGAGGAGATGGAGGAGATGGTGGAGATGGAGGAGGAGGAGGAGATGGAGGAGATGGAGGAGGAGATGGTGGAGATGGGGGAGATGGAGGAGATGGTGGAGATGGAGGAGGAGGAGGAGATGGAGGAGATGGAAGAGGAGATGGTGGAGATGGGGGAGATGGAGGAGATGGTGGAGATGGAGGAGGAGGAGATGGAGGAGGAGGAGGAGATGGAGGAGG